>NW_027643770.1:242500-293829 GCF_032717465.1 Coenobita brevimanus | reverse complement strand
CCACGACAGGGGACACGTCATCTTTCCTTTTCCTTTCCACTCACTATCTCTTCTATTTTGCCCTCCCCTATTCCTAACCTTCCCACCTCACACACCACTTACTCCACTACTACCGCCTCCCCCCGTCCAATTCCTCCCCAACACAAAGCCTTCCTCACCATTCACAAACCTCCTAGAACCCTTACCTCATCTTCCCCTAACCTACTTCCCAAAACCGCCTCCTTCTGTCTACTCCGTCCCACCTACCACCCCACACCACCCGCCACCATCACTTCCCCGCCACTCATTTTTCCCGCCAACACAGCCAACTCATTCGCCTTCCCTATCACACCATCCTCCTCCTCACTCTCACCTGCCTCTCTTTCCTCGCTCACCTCCCCCACCCCACCCTCAACCTCACCATACCCACAAACCCCTTCCCCCACTTCACCCTTACCTGACCCACCACCATCTTCCTCCGATTCTGATCCTTCACCAACCTCACCTCCGCCTGCATCTCCTCCGGCTACCCCACCTCCTCCAACCCACCACTCTCAATCACCGCCCGCTACGCCCACCACCAACACTGCACCACACCACCCATCACCAACTCCCACCTTCACCGCCGCGGAAACAACCACCACCACCGTACCACCACAACCAGAGACGAAAATTGAGAGGGTGCTATAGCGCCACCACGACCGCCCACCTGTCAGAATCCGAGGGACCCCCCACCTTCTCCGCCTCCTACGCCGGACTGACCACCCATCCTCCCTCCGGCTCACTCTCAACCCCCATCAGGAGCCTAACACCTTCACCACCCACTGGGTCAGCCTCCTCCAACACCTCACCCCGGCCCACCAGACATCCACCTCCACCACCTACCACCTCCAGTCACAGGGTCGTGACTTTTACAAAGCGGAGGGTGGTAAAATGCCCGCCGTGCCCGCCGCCGGACCTCCCACCTCACCACCCCCCCACCCCACCACCGGGCCGCCAACGCACCACCACCCCAGGAGGATACAACACTGGGGTTAGTGACAGTCCTGAGGGTCACCAGGACACTAAAATCCTGTTCCCCGCAACTGCCCCAACACCAGGTGACCAGGGAAAGGCAACTAGCCTTGCGGGCGGGACAGTTCATCGTCAGAAAAGGGGTGGTACTGAACTAGCTCTCAGTCCCAGGTAACACGGGGTATTGACGGCAATTGTTACACCCTCTAGGGGCAGGAGGATGGCAGGAGGCCCAAGACTACGGCCTAATCAGTGCCTACGAGGGTAAGGCGACGCTTCTCCGGCCTTAGTACACCCCAGAGAGGAAAGCCGCCCCAGTGCATCCCTCTCCTGCTGTTTCCTTCCCCTACAGGAAGTGCAATATCGCCGACAGCTCCTATACGTGGCGGGGAAGGAGCGGCCTTGGTACGCCCTTTCAGTTGCTTCTGGTCGGAAAGATCAGCTTCCTGCTACGTTTGCCAGAGTACTAGGGAAAAGAGCTCCCTGTTATCGGCCGTGTAGCTTTTCCTTACTACGGGGTCGCGCCACATTTAACACTTTTTTTTCTTCTTCTCCAGACCCATTTTCTTATCAATCTCTGGAGAGAAATTTCGTACTGGAGGTTAGACAGTGTCACCATCGAACTCCCTTCACTTCTAGGGGATCTCCTAAGCCGAATAAAATCGTCCGGTTACCTGTAGAACAAAAGTAAATTGTCATTTCTCTGTCTCATAAGAAGAAAAGGTTATTGTGTTCAAAACCCATCAGCGCAGGGTTTCTTTTAGCTTCAGGAAATCGTCTAGCAAGGTAGCAAAAACATGATTTAGCTAATTCCTAGGCTTGCCACAGATCGAAATCTCGGAGGGTGGAACAAAGGTTTTTATATCATATAGATCGTTTTATATCGTTCTTCTTTGTAATCTTTCTTTCAGAGGCATTTTCACTCAGCTTTAGGGAGTCTTATGGATAGGCTTCCTCCCAACCTGGACCTCCCATGTTAGAAAAAATAGCTTATAGAGAAATGCGTCTCGTACTATGAAGAGGGCGGAATGGACATGACTAAGACATTGAATTGATGTATATGACTGGTGTTGCTTTTGTTATTTTTATTATTATTACTATTATTATTATTATTATTTCAGGCAAAATTGTCCCAGGCTTCTAGACTAGCTGACTCAGCGAATGTTATTAAATCTCGGCGTGCTCCTTCCACTCAAGCAGCCTGCACTTCACGCATTCCATGCATAAGATGCCACCGCTGCATTTCCAGCGAAGACGAGAGGTCAAGAGGACGACACTTGCTTTTTTGCTTTGTTTGTTTACTCGTAATTGTTTAAAGTTGTGATCCTCTCCAACTTGAATGCTCAGTTGTAACTATAGATAATCCAGAATACGATGTTAGTCACGAAGAAGGGCTATGAAAAGATACATATTTCGTAGTATTGGTTGGATGAATTCTTGCGCGATAATCAAAGACGGTGAATGAAACCCACACTTGTAGACGAAGAATATAATTAGAGCCAAATAGGTGCTGGTGGACACCTGCCACACCATCCCAGTGGTCAAGATAGTGAGAGGGAGTGACCTACTGATTATACAAGGGGCTTTACGTGCCGCGTGTGTGTGTGAAAGGCGGTGGGGGTAAAGTAGTGAGTTGGGGTGGGGTAGATTGTAAGCGGGGATGGACCCGAGGGGGATTTTTTTGGGGACATTACCGGACAGGTCAGGTCGTTCCTGTCTGACCTGTTCCTGTGTCGTAGTTAAGGGTGGGGCAAAGGTGAGGGTGGGGGTGGGGGCAGGGCGGGGATAACCCCGAGGATTTTGGGGGGACATTACACAGACAGGTCAGGTGTACTTCCTATCTGACCTTACCTGTGTCGTAAGCAGGAAATGCAAAAAGGGAACTCTTGTATGTAGTGTGTCACTCCCTCTCACTCAGTCTCGACCCACTGATAAGATGGTGGCAGGTTCACCGAAACGGTTTGGTAATTATATAGTCTGTCTACAAGTGTTGGTTTTATTCACTGGCTCGTAGTATTTTTTTCTTTTAACTAAGATAGCAATGAAATCGCTGCAAAAAATACGAAAATACGAGCTTACTTAATGTAAATGAATTCATAGTACGTTCAAGATGAAGGGAAGGCATTTTTGTATTTCTTGTTTGTGATGCGTTATAATGTGTCTCAGGGATCCTAGATCCTGTCTCGGCTGAACCAGTCTGGCGTCAGTTGGAACATGATGCTATTATCGGTCGTGAGGGGGTTAATGGTGACGGTATTGTGACACTGTCAGTCGCCTATGACTTCACTTCAGTCGAATAAAATCGTCTGAGTCAGCTGAAATGGGGGTACTAGAGTTGTCCTGAAGCACCAGAGGGTTAAGAATCTTAACCTCCTGAGTTTTGTTCGAGCATCACCAGGGGGCTAATCCAACCCCTGGAGTGATGCTTGTCCCGAGCATCACTCAGGGCGAACTCCCTGAGTGATGCCTCCGGACAAGCATCACTCAGGCTGAGTGATGCTTGTCCCGAGCATCACTCAGGGGGTTAAGAATCTTAATCCTCTGGCTGCTTGGGACAACTCTAGTATTCCATTCCAGCTGACAGACGATTTTGTTCGGCTGAGTCATAGGAGAGCCTGACAGTTACTACACTGTCACCAGTAACCCCCACATGACCGGCATAACTCTGGTATATTCATGTTCCAGCTGACGCCAGACAATTTGGTTCAGCCGAGTAAATCCAAATTCTGAAATGCATTCAATGAAATATCCAAAAAATATTAAAGGGGGGTTATATCAATTTTGCCACAGGAGGCACAAAATTGGACTTTTTAATAAAACCCTCCCTGTGTTTTATATATACCCATCTCATTGTTCGCCCGAGCCTCTGGTGTGTTCTGCTGTCTGCCTGTGGTACGCCTGGGTCACACTCTGTGTGTGTGTGTGGTGTGTTTACTGTGTGTGAAGGTGGCTGCGCATGTGTTTGTTATCAGGAAGGCGGCTGCGTACGTGTCTTGTGTGTGTGTGTCTACTGCGTGAAGGCGGCTGTGTACGTGTCTTGTGTGTGTACCTTGATGTACGTACGGGTGTGTGTGTGTGTTCTGATGTGTGTATGTATGTAGTAGTGTGTGTGTGGTCTCGATGTGTATGTATGTGGTAGTGTGTGTGTCTTGGAGGGGGCGGTCGCGTCTGTAGCAATCTGTGTAGTGAGCTGAAGTGCAAGTATAATCTTGTGGTTTTAAGGAAAAGCCTGCTACGCAAACTTTCCTCAGCCACATTTTAAAGAAACCTTCCATCACACTGGGGATTTGAACCCTGGTCCTCCTGATCATCAGGCCAGCACCTTACTTGACCATGCAATGCCGCGGCCCCATTAGGAGAGCGGTTAAAACTTCTACTGTATTTTATTTCTTTACATGAATGAGAAATTGAGCAACTTCCTGCACAGACTAACACTAAATTGTCATGTACCTATTAATGTCGTTTTTAAGAGGAGATATCTCGAAATTTCCTGAGCTACTTTTTGGAATACTTAATTCAGTTTAATGTTAATCATGAACAAGTGCTATGTGAAAGAATATAGAAGTAGTTGCTACTTATATAAAGGGAGAAAGTAAAATCTGCAACTTAGTCTGCGTTCGAACAACCATTAACCATATATTACATAAACTTAACACTCTGAGTGACATTGAAACTAAACATATGATACAAATTTTAATGAAACTTATAATGAGAGTAGTAAATGACAAAATATACACTGCACAGGAAGACAGTTGAAAGTACTCATTAATCATACTTCTGAGCATGAAACTATTGCAATCGTGCAGCATGGAAAGTCGCCATTAGGTGACTGCCAATGCATGCAAGCATCTTGGAACCTTCATAAATGATACGATATAACTCCTCCAGTTCGCAAAGTCTTTCCCATGCTGAATAGTCATTTCTGAAGGGAGCATGAATAAAATCAGTTCATCTTTCAAGCGTGTGGTTAAAACTGAAATCTATCCATCCATCCATCATCACCCTACGTTGTACCCCATGAGGCGCGTATGGTGCCCTGCCTAGTAGTGTTGTCCTGACATTTAAGATGAGATAACTCCTCACTCATCCCTGAGAGGCATTATGAGCAATAAACCCCAATCATCCCTTGGATATGAACCTCCACTGGTTTGTGGTTTCCTGGCGGCCAGTGAAACCACTTGGCTTGTCACTCCTCAAGGGCAAGTCATCTCACAGGCAGAAGGAAGAGGAAAAGAATGAAGGAATGCAAGACAGAATTGGGAGTGTAAAAGTACTCCCACAAAGACTTTGAGGAAAAGAACGAAGGGGAAAAAACTGAAATAAAAATACTTAATCCATGAGTCTATAAGTGGTATTGTATTTCTTAATCCTGTTAATTCTAAGTAATATCATTCAGCTTAGTGAGTACATGAATTGGAGTGGTTTAAAAGCTCTTCCACTTAACTTCTTTACTAAACTTCTGAGACTCTCTCAAAGGAGTATTTTAAACTTGTTTACAATAGTTCTACCAGAGGAAACGAATGGCTAATGGGGGTTCTGATACCCTCGTTCATTAAAACTGTACCCACAAGTTATTTTTTCTTAGCCTGAGAGATCTCCAACTCCTTTCAGATTAGTTGATGGCAAGTGTGGCAAGACTGCACAGATAGATAAGATTAGTAACCAAGGAGACATCATACAGTGAAAGAGAGACAGTGTGAAGGGAACTCCTAAGGTTTATCAAAACTGCTCTACAGAGCATTAATTTATCCTTAACATGTTCCTAATCTCTTGTAATTGAAAGCTGATGGCCAATTGTTGTTGGACTGGCTGTCAGTATGAATGGTAAATTCCAGGAAATTTACTCCTTCCTTACAACCATGACTCATTTTAAGCAACCACAAACTGAGTATTTGAATTGTATGAGTGACCCAGGTCCCTCATATTAATTGCTATCATTGTTACAATCAGTCTTTTAGTATTTTTCACTCATTTTCATTTATATATTTTTCTTCTACTCTAGTTGCTGAATTATACCTCAACCTTCTTTATATTGAGAATTCAGGTTCTGGTTGATACTGGAGAGGGAGTTTCACATGGTAAAGCACATCAATATCAATAGGCAATATAGCTGGCTATATTCTATCTATCTATCTATCTATTGCCAGACGCCTCAATCCCCATTTTGGGGTGGCCACAAATCAGTCGTGGTCCTTACAATAAATCCTTCTTCTCTCCATGACTATTGAGCCAGAAGGTCATATCAACCACACATAAGCTTTGGAGGTAAAACAGGGTGAATTTCATGAATATTAGTAACTCATACAGTACTTCAATGATTATCTCGATTAAATCGCCAAGTTTTATGCAGGGGTTCATTGGCAAAAATGGAGGTAAAGATTAGGAAAATGATGGCTAATATTATATTTAATCGCCACATTATATACCTACGCCATGTGGCCTCAAAAATGAACTACATAATAAATCCTCCAATTCGCCAAGTAATACTAGGCCATGACACTGAATTATATAATGAAATGGAATCAAGAATACATGGCTTTAAAGGAAACAGCAGCATGAAGAAATGTTACATAAAAGACATTACTAAAAGACCTTAAATTCAACAGTAAGTGAAATACAGTCAGGAGGTGGTGATGACTGATTGCCTCGAAATGTCAAACCTCTATGAAAATTGATATAGCTACATAATACAGTACTTCTGAAGGGCTTTATGAGAAAATTCTCTTGTTGCCATTAGGAACGGGGTAATTAAGAGATTTATTTAACTCCTTCAGGCATTTAGACTCCTTCACTCTGATGGGTCGTAAGTCTCAAAGCCAATGCCTGGCAGTATCTGATCTTCTGAATCACAGTGGCTTAATGAACTCTACTTTGATTTAACATAATAGTAATTCACACTCATTCTTAACCCTATTTGTTTTTAACCCCATACAACACTCAACTGTGTACTTAGTTGGAACCCCAATTAGACTTAACTTTACTACATATAATCATTTAATTTTCTAATCTAAAGCTCAATATTACCACAGTTTATTTAATTTACCTTACTTTAATTCTTATAGATACATGGGGTTATGGGCTAAGTAAATTCTTATGAGGGATTTCACAACAAACTTATGATCAATTTCATCTACATAAGAAGAGACATGGGCCACATACAATTCTCTCTTCTCTCAGTCCAACTTGAAAAAAGAAATCACAGAAGTATGGCAGAAACTGATCATATGGGAAGTATATACTGTACAATTTTTTTTATACTGTATCATACATTTAGGCCAGTCCTCCTCATGTCAGGGATCACGCTTACATCAGAACTTTTCCCATAATAGTGTGCAATGTTTGAAAATATTACAAACTTTTCCATTCAACTCACAAAATCAGTGAGAAACAAGATCAGATCAGATATACATGACTCACGAATGGTCACTCTGCCATTAAATGTCTGGACCGAAAACACTTCAGCCTTCGTGTACTTCCCACGCTTCTCAAGGGGTACCCAGGACTGCATAAGATATTTTTTTACTCGTCATGAAACAAACTGATATAACTATAAAAATACAACGCCAAATAACACTTTTTTTCCTGTTAAAATTGCTTTCGTCATTCTTCATAAAGTTGCTTTGTTCTATTGTTTTAGATTTGCCTTTGCGCTTTTTAGCTCTCTCTCAATGAATCTAACATCTTCTAAGGGGTACTTCACTCAAAGTTTTTTTGAAATTTGCCTGCATGCACCCCACTTATAAAGAGGATTTATACGCACTAATAGCGCAATGTTATGGATAAGGATCAACGGGGTGATGGATTTATGGCCATATTATTACAAATCTAAGAGTGCAATGTGAAGTGGATAAGGATCATCAAATGATAATTTCCAAGCCATGTCATGGTGACATAACATATTCCGATCCTTCTGTACTACTGTTGACTACACTCTGCAATGCGGGCTGCTCTGATTAATCTAACATGGCTGCACATATGTTCTATACTGTACATGTCTATTTATGGCCAGATACCTTGGTCTCAGAAGGGGTGGCCACAAATGAACTGCCTTCATGTCACTCCTTGCTCCTCTGCCATCAGGCTGCCCTTTCTCCAAAGCAGATACCCCCACAAATTTTGGGGTTTTCTGATCGCTTCGTACTTTCAGTTTTTAATAATATGGTTCTGACGTGCAGAACATTGCTTGGATATTGTTTCTAAACATTAGTACATATAAAACATGCGTCAAATTTTAATAAAACAACATCTAGGCTCACTTTCGACCCCCAACTCACAGCATAAAGGTTATGGTTCTGGGCCAATCTCTGACATCTGTGTAGAAAATGTACATAGTGGGTGAATCTAGTACTCGCTTTCTAGTTAATCTCCTGATGATTAATGTGAACCTTTTTAGGCCATTTTCCCTAAGGCAGTTAAAACATGATTTGGCATAGCCAAAATATTCATGATCATCATCCTAACCAATTCCACACAGAAGCAAGGTAGGGACGAGAACCAAGGAAATTTGAAACTATCACACAAGTATGTAAGCTGTTGTCATCATTATCATCATCATCATCATCACACTCATCCTCACTATAATTTCCACCTAGAGCGGGCTGCATTAATACTCAAAATAATTATATAAGTACAAAAAGAATTATCAACAGTATTACATTTGCTTTTATCATTTTGAGGGACTTGGCTACTCCACATGCAAGCCTTTAATCAACCTGTTGATGGCATCTACAGTATACATGTACTCGTAATGTGCTTTAACCCTTAACAAAGATCTCCTTAAACCTTTTTCAGTTGATGCTTGAATGTTGTCTCTCCCTCAAACTATGACAACTGCATAAATTTGCTTCTGGAGTTCCTATAGTGTAGTTTATTTCCTAACAAAGCATCTCTCAACCTTTTCAGCTCAGTTCACGCCTAACTGTTGTCTCTGCCTAAACTACTTATTGACACCTCGCATAACATTTGGTTGAAGTTCCTGCCTGAGTGTCGTGTTCAATTGTCAAATCAGCAGCCTAACTTAATGAACAGATTTTAGTTTTGTACAAGAGATAGCAATACATGTATAGCAGTCTTATCAAAGTACAGACAACTGTGTAAAGTGGCTTTCCATCTGAGATTGTTGTGCAAGGCCAGGTTAGGATTCAATGTTCCCTCACCACTCACATGGTAGAATCTCTACCAGGGATGTAATGTTCCTGCAACCATCTTACCACCTAACGAACTAATAAGTGGATGTCTAGTGGAACGGAACTATTATCTCAAGCATTTAAAATCTTAGCTTCACCTACAGTACAAAACTCTATAACTAAGACCTATCTCGAACAACACTTATTAACTCATCAACATCATGCCCAGTACAATGGGACAATTCAAGCATCTCTAACCTCTTCAATATCAGGCTATTTCTAAGATGAATTAAATAGTTTGGAAGCAGTGGGCAAAATAGTAAATTTTACAAATGAATACTAATTTTCAAGTACAGTATAAAGGTTGTGGAGATTTCCTAACACCTCTTTTTTAGCAATTTATTCTATACACCTTTAACACTCCTCTTAAATTAGTTGATAAATTTTGTGGAAAAAAATAATATATATAAAATATACATAAGGTAGCGTACTGTACCATCATCCACTCACTTTGATGTAGTGCTGCCTATTTCTTCCTTTTAGCCTTATCATTTTTTTTCTGTGCCTCCCCTCCTCTCTTCCTATTTCTCCCATCTTTCCCGTCACTTATTATTGCTTTTCTTTCCTTTACAGGTGGCTTTACATTGGAGCGACAAGCCAAATGGTTTCCTGTAAGCCAAGAAACCATTTACAACGCTATTTCTGCGGTAAATTCATATAACCAAGCCATACGTGTTCCCTACGCGGTAACAATATGGTTGATGGAGGGTTAGTGCCTCCCTTTCAAATCAAATAACTCAAAACAAATGGCCACCTCCTTAGTGGGATTATTTGTGTCTGGCAATGGTCAGATAGGAGAGACTGTGCTATAATAAAAAATAATAATATAATAATTTAGGTTTTACTGCCATTTAAAATCCTCGAAGGGTTGTATGCTTTGCCCCTGGGTAGAGGACTTTTTGACTGGAGCGCGTAGCATTTTATCGATCGTGGATTTTTCCTGATGTCTACAATTTACCCTTTGGATTCCATCACTGATTCTCGTCAGTGCGCCCTAATCTCAACGAAAGCCATACGCTGCTAGCAATATGTAAAGTAAACGATAAGGAAGAGGTGCCAAGAAATTACATATGAATAGTGTCCTCCCAGTGCACTGAATTAGTTGAGTTGAAGAACATGAAAGCAAACAGTTCTGTAACTGTTTATTTACACATACAAATTATTCATCATAACATTGATTCTAACATCACAGCCACTGCAGACATGATATTTTATACCAGTAATGTGATCCATCCAGGGAGACTGAATAGGGAGGGTTTCAGACATTGAGAAGTGTGGAGAGCCACCATTAATTGGGCCATGACACCGCATGCAAGCATGTTGTAGCCTTAATATATGATATGGCTCGGTGGTTTAGGCTGCCTGCGGTGTTTAGTTAGGGCTCCAGTCGGATTGAGCCAGTGAAGGTTGGGGTTGATATCTCAGTGGCAATAATGCCACTCAGGGATGAGTGAGGCTGGCACTCTCATCTTAAATCTTTCGGGACCTACCTGCCTAGCCCCGGCTTTTCCTATGCTCCTTATTGGGCAATGTAGGATTGGATGATAGCATGGATGGGATGAAAAGTGACCTGGGGCTATGTTTGGTGTCCACTGTTTAGTAACTCTGCAAGTGTATTCCCTGATCATTACTTCCAGTTCGCTTTAACACAAGTCTGCCTAAGGAGTCTTTCGCACGTACACATGATGCGCTAGGCGGGACCCCTTCATAAGTGGTGGGACTGAGTAATCATGTGGCTTAACTACAGCGCGCGCTAATACAAAAGATGTCCCTCACCACCCTCTTTTTCCCCCAGACCAGTTTTGGCGCCAGCAGTCCACCAAATTCACATTCAGATAAGCCCATGGTTAGGCTGGCTCACTATACAACCTTAACATGATCCGAACATCCAACTTCCAAAATATTTTTTCATGATATAGAGGGTGTTGATAGTCATGTCCTCATCACATTCAAGCAGTAGCACTGAAGATCCGAGTTCTTTGTGGACATGTTTAAGAGCAGATAATAAGTGCCTAATGCAAGTGCTTTCAGGTTTATTTATTGTTCTCAATTCGTTCTTTGAGCAGTATTTGTTTTTCACAAGTCATTTCTCACAGCTGCCATTACATTTCACTTTCCAAAATGTTCCATTTTGTATGTTTGGATTTAGAGTATTTTCGATCTGAAAGGCTTGTACTGTAAACCTACTTCACTCACTCAAATTGTTCTTAGATGGATACAATAGTTTACATATCTATTATCTATCTATCTACTCTATTGCCAGATTTCACAATCCTCCATAAGGGCTGCCATTTTTGACTATGAGTTAGTTGTTTTACGGGGAGGGGCACTAACCTCTCCCATCTGACCCAATTCTTGTTGACACGTAGGGAGCACGTATGGTTTGATTATATGAGTTACACCCAGTGTAAATGGTTCCATGGCTTACAGGGAAACCATTATGGCTTGTCACCTGCCATCATGTGGGAGCCACCTGTAAAGGAAAGAAGAGCACAAGAAGTGACAGGAAAGATGTGGAGAAATAGGAGAAGAGAGAGGATGGCAGGCACAGAAAAAGAATGATAAAGGCTAAGGAAGATAGTAGGTGGCACTACATCAAGTGAAGTGCAGATAATGGTCGTCACATTTGATTTACACTACCACAATCACTAGTTCTACCACACTCTAAATAGTGAAGATTTGTAGTGCTAGGTGTCAAAGTCTCACAGGGCACTAATTCAGAGAGATACATTATAAGAAAATGTCTGGAAATGGCAAAAAATGAAATGACAAGTGACAAAGCAAAATATAAACAAGGTTAAGACATGTTCAAGACATGACATGGCCAAGAAAATCAAATGCTAAAGGAAACCACCCTGCCTCTTCCTCTCAAGTACACATGACTGAGAGAGAGAGAGAGAGAGAGAGCGGGGAGGGGAGGGGTCATAAGATGAGAGATGGAAGCGGGATGGGGATTGTCTGCAGAGGGAGAGAGAGGTATGCAGGATAAAGTAGATGAGATGATGATGATGATGATGATGGCAGCAAGAAACATAAGACAATCAACCTGAGGGCTTGATACTACTCTTAATCTTCTACTAATCATCTAAGTAAATCTCGTGCTTTGGATGTTAACAGAAGGAAATGTTAGTGAATCGAATCACTTACTGACTTGGTAACGCAGCATTTGGCAGGCAAAATCAAAGGGGATGTAATGGGTGATAGTTAACTGTTACTGCCAAGTCCTTCATTTATGCAACAGGCCAACTCTGGAACTGTCTCCCTCTGTTCGTATTTCTCCTACTCTCCTATGATCTCCAGTGTAGGATCTGGGTGGCTCAGGTTAACCTAGTCCAATACATGTAAAGGGTAGATTTATTTCTACATACTTTGGTGGTGTTAAAAAAAAAAAAAAAATCCAGTTGCTTTCATGCATGGATGTCATTTTGACTGGGCGTTCTAACTCCTAGATGTCCTTTTCCAGTTTTCTCATGTGCCCTTACTGGCACCAACCTGTGTCATTGTAGGTATAGGTATGATGCGGCATAAGGGGTGCATATACAGCAGTGAAGTAGCAGGTAGTTATAAAAATACTTATAGAGTATGCTGGCCTACTCCTCTTATGTTAGTGACACTGAAAAAATGTCAAGGGGGAGCTCCAGCTCTCCCTATCACCAGCTTTTCCACTCCTTGAGAGTACTGTACGGGTTCTCACAGTGCTGGTACCACACTATTCCTGCTCCTGATAATAATTATTTAATAATAATACAGTAATAATAATAATAATAATAATAATAATAATAATAATGCAGGTGGGGAAGGCATAATGTGTGTCTGGGAGCACAATTGAAACATTGCCAAAGCTCAGGAGATACAGAAGCAAGGTTAGTAACCGACCTGATAAATATGATTATACCCGAGTGTGTTCCAGATTATTAGCTGAAGAGGGTACAGTAATTGTAAATGTAATTCTACAAGGGGAAGGGTGATGACCCTTGGAAAGAAGAAATTATAGAGGGCATGCTTTAGACTAGAAAGTAATTTCTAGAAGGTACGTACTGTCACCTCTGTGATCCAGACTTTTACATGGTCAAAAGTGGGTAGAAAAGTCACTGCTGATGACCAATGTGTGATGAAAACAGTCAGGAACTCAGATTGATGGAGACTCTCTCCCATTAACGGCCCTCCTTCAGCCGTGTTTATTACATTTTCAGCGGCCAAGCTAAGAGTGGTATTAGGCCAACCCACTAACCGTTTCCTAGACGTTTAAGTTGTAGATTAATGTTCAAGTAAGCTTTATAGTTTCTCATATTATATAAACATGAAACAGGGTGATCGAATGTGTATTAACAAATCAAAAAAGTGTGAAATCTTCCCCAGTTACTTCGTTTTTACAGATTGGGGGATGACTTCAGTTGGCACATTGTTCTAAAAATATATACTTATATGGTCCCACGATCAAATAAAACTTACGCTCCTCTGTTTTAGTCCAATGTGCCTATTCATAATTAAGCTTTCCCTACTCGGTCTCAGTCCAGTCCACTGACCCACCCACATTGGGACCTTGACTCACTCACTGGTGCTTAGACCTCCACAGGTGAACCCTGACTCCTCCACACTGGGACCTAGAAGCACATGAATAATGAAATTCCTCCCAATGCAAGTAACTCATCAGAAAGGTTTCATAATAAAGAAACATGAGTTACAATCACTCAGCATCTCAAGTAATAACAGAATAATCACATGACAGACACATAATAAAAATAATACTTATTGTAGGGATAACATGGAAGAAAAGTACTGTAACAAATACAGTAAGCATGAATAACTGTGCAACCATGAAAATCATCACAGCATCAACATCATTGTGCTCCTTCACAAAGTTATGTGAACATTTACTCACAACATATTCTAAGAAGTACTGACAGTAAGTCATTTCAACTCAACACACTACTTGGGCTCTTGGGCACCTAATACATTTGGCTCACATTTATCTGAGGCTCACTCTATAGCATTTCGTACTCCACTTGCTAAATAAACTCCTCATTATACAATGCCTCATTGTACGATACTCGCTTAAGCAATGCCTGTGGCTGTGGAGTGAGGGGAAGCTGTTGGAAGAAATTCAGTGAGCTGGGTTGCCTCTCCTGACACTGATGTACTCTCCCTCTGTGCTAATGACCTTCTGTATAAAAATACTGTATGCTCAAACATTTGGGCAAAGGAAGAGGATACTCGCAGGCTTAAACATACAGAAATGACAACCCAGTGGGTGGACTCTAGTGCCTAGGCCTTGTAATATGACTGAAGCAAGGATGGGACTGGAGTGTGTTGTTGCATGAGGAGGTGCTGACTGAGACAATCGATTGACATGTGGAAGGGATAGGAGCTGACAACTGGGCACAGAAAGGCGTAAACATTGGGGGTAGGGGCTGCGAGCGTGCAGACCAAAGAATAGCAGTCAAAATAGTGTGACCTCGGGACAGTAGCCGGATCTAGCAGCATGGGATAGTCACTATACTCCTTTCGCACCAAGCTAGGCGTGGCAGAAGCACCGAGTGCGTGACGTTGCCTCAGCCGGATTGCTCTGTCTCCCTACCTACCCCCATTTCTTTCTCACCCATTTCTCTCTCTCTCTATATATATGTATATTGTATATATTTATTATTTATTTCTCCAATTTTTTTCCTCACTATGAGGTAAAATGAGCGCCAAGCTTTATTTTTAATATATTTCTATATCTAACTCTCTCCTCTGATCTTTAATCATCTTCTTCGCCATCAGAACTTCTTGTTATATCTAAGAATGACTCCCATGAAATGTTCAGCTGCTATACCCTGTTTTGTTGTGCTAGACAGGGAGTGACCTCGTTTGGCGTAGCAACATGGGAAATAAGCGCTGCCACGTGTGTCATATAATTCACTCAAATTAAAAAATTGTTATAATTCTAAAAAGTGATACTTTCAATGTATTATATAGCTTCCTTTACTATATACATAATATAAAAAACAATTCTTCAGGCCCCACATTCTTTGTAAGGACTATAGCACTCAGACATTTTATGCTAGCCTTTAACCATTGCTATATCTAGATCTAGGTTTGGCTGCTATGAGAGGGAACAAAATGATGAAAATTCCAGTCCTGAACACTATTATTAACTCTCTCTGTTTTGAAAGCCCATTTTGGGCCTGTTCGGAAATCTTGAATCCCTGGGTTTAACAGCCAGCCTGGCCAAACAATTCCTTTTATCAAATATCTGGGATTCACAGGCCACATGGCTCTCGTACCTGCGCCTACACTTCACCTGTGAAAAAATATCATTAATACCATCATCTCATTTGGGGATTTTCATCTGCTTTTTGGGTTTTGGAATAATAACATGCCACAGAAACAATATTAATAACTATGAGGTATTGACATCCTTGTAATATACCCCGCTGTTACAAGCAAATTCACAAGGGGGGTCAACAAATGATAAAGTGAAAGGAAGTTGTGGTGCTAATGGCATGAAAGTTATTTTTGAGCATTTGTCTGGCCATGTGGAGGAGCAGAAAGTAAGAGTCCATCTATCTGTCTATCTATATCTCGACGTCTCTTAGTCCCCGCAACAGTTCTCCCACTCCCAGTCACCACCAATCATTTGACTACCCTTCTCTCTCCCTCATATACCTTCTCAACTCCATCCCTCCACCTTCATTCTTGTTCTACCTTTCCTTCCTTCCTCCCTTCAATTCACCTGATACACTCCTCTTCAACAGTCTTTCATTCATTCTCTCCACATGTCCAAACCACCTCAGTAGTTTCTCCCACCTTCACACATCCACATCTACCCCACAACGTTCCGTCACTTCATTCATCAACCTACCATTCACTTCACATGTTCCTTTACAAGTAACTCATTTTCCACTGCTCTTCACTTGTCTTCCACGCCTCGCTTCCATACGTCAGAGGTCAGGGATCACAATAATACACATCCTGTCAGTGACTTCTTAACTTCCCCACATCTCCTCTTCATCACTGCTTTCAGTGTGTACCAATAACCTTCCTCGCTGTACTTTTTCATGTACTTCATTCTCAGTTCCATCCTTGTTTCATTTCTCACACTACCTAGCTACTTGTATGCACTCACATTCTCCATAATCACCATCCAAATTCACTGCACACTCTGTGACTTCATTCTTCACATCAGCACCCTTTTGTATTTCTCCTCCTGTTCACTGGACTCGTCCCAAATCTATTACATTTTCATCTTCAATCAACGTTATATTATCAGTCAGATAATAGATCCGAAAGCTTCTCAGTCTCACCCTCATTCATTATATAATTTTTTTTGTTAGATCTGATCTCACTGCTCTACCTTGCACACTCCTGTAACCCCCCAACTATATATATATTAAATAGCCATGGAGACACATACCCCTGTTTCTGTCCCACATTGAGATCGAAGAACTCACTCAGCTCACCATTCAATTACACAGAAGCCCTAGCTCCCTCGTACATACTCTTCATATATTCATCAATTTCTCCTCTCCACTCCATATAAATTTCTTGGTTTACACATATCTTGCCTATCTATTCTGCTCATAAGCTTTCTCCAAGTCTATGAAGGTAGCATACACTTTTTCTTCCCTTCTCTAGATACTTCACTCACCTTAGAACAAATATCTGATTCCAGCACACCTTTTTCCTTTCCTAAAATAATAATATTAATAATAATCTTATATATCACCTCAACTCTGACACCACCTCGAGTCTTCAATGCATGTTTACAATCAATTCTCCGCATCTCGATCCTATACTAAAAAAAAACAACAAACTCATTTTACTCTCTGAGGTGTGTAGGTTTAAGTAAGTTAGGTTATCATGACATTTAAACAAATAAAAGACCTACTTCCTTGGTGGCATTACATTTGACTGATAAACCCCAAATCATCGCTTGGGGACTGAACTCTTTCTGACCACCACATGCCTAAACTCAGAGGAAAACAAAATTTTCTTTTTTGCATTTCTCATGTCTTTCCTCAATTCTCTCCTCCTTCTCGCCTACAGGTGACTTACTCCCTTCTTCTGTCTTTCATTCCTTCATTCTCTCCTCTGTTTCTGTGGGTGACTCTACACTGAGTGAAAAATAAATGGTTTCCTGTAGCCACCAGGACATTTACTACAATTGCGGTAAACCATACAATCAAATCATGTCATCCTGGTGGTTTAGTGGGCAGATATGGGGCTTCAATCCGATCTATGTAGCAACCCACGCTGGTTAAAATACCGCTCATGTACACTCACAGAGTGACACTCAATCTTCAATGTCAGGACCAGCTAGTTCAGCCCTCGTTGCCACGCTCCTCATAGACGGGCATTGCGGATTGGATGATGGATGGATGGATAAATTAAAATGTTTGGCTTGTGAGAGTGCTACCAGGATTCTAAGGCTTTAAATATATGATTCCTTGTGTGGAAAGTCCCACGCATGCAGCCGGTAGTTATACACTCTCATTTCTCTTCTCAAATTCCCTGGATGCCTCACCCCATTCTTGAGGTGAAACAAAGGATCATAGTACACTTGAGAGTGCGTGGGTGTAAGCATGCTCCTACTCTCCGATTCATTAAATGCAACATTGATACATCAGCCTGCATCCCATGCTCACTGAGAGCAATAAATAACAATACAGAGAAAATAGATATGTTCAATCATCACATGCTTCTAGTAACTGCCAACAAAAATGGGGTTTTGTCCACAACTTTGCACTTCCTCAGCTGAGCAGTCCAAAGTGTACCAACGATGAAAGGACTTGGTGACCAGAAATGAGGATGAGGAAGGCGACGACAAGGACAATGAGGACTTAGATGACGAGGGGGCTGACAAGGATATCAAGGAGAAGGGATGCGGTTAAAGCCAAATACTTTGCTAATGATAGTGGGTGACTGGAAACACCAATGAACTGAGTGAAATTACCATGTCTCGAACCACTGCAAAGAACATAACCTATAATTTATCTTAACAAAACTTACTTTTCTATTCTGAAGTATCAGTCACTAACACAACACTTTTCACTTCTTCACAAAGCTTGAGAGGGATGCCCTCGCCGATGGCACAAAATTAGGCCTGGTTATAACCAATGTCCTTCGATGCTTCTCTCCAGTCCCATGCAAGGAGGATGGGGATTGCAGGGGAAGAATGGTAACTGGGCCTGTAGTTCCACTCAGGAATCATTGATAAGTCCAAAGTCACAAACACAATGGTAATTCCTTGTATTCAACTGCAACAACATTATCTAATGAATAAAATTTTTTTCCCCTGATTAAACCCTAGTCACAACATTTTAATGATAAGATATTATAGGCAGAGGAAGCTGCCCATTTACTTCTAACACCTTACTATGTGGTGCACATGTTGCGGCAAGAGGCCCTAGTCTCATCGTTCATATGGTCATAACACGGCAAAAACTTGCCGACATGGTGGGAACAGATTACTCTAATGCGTGCTGCTGTGATCATTACACAGGCTGCATCAGTCTATGACTGTCATGTGTCTGTGGTGTCGCCATTAGCCGAAAAAGATCACTCCTGCCTCCTGTTGAGCCTACTACTTTCACTCATACTTTGTGTGAACATTATTTAGTAAGAGTCCCCACGGTGCAGTACTTACTGATGTTATTAAAGAAACAATTCAGTAATAAGATAAAACTAACATATTAATATTTCTGTTCAGTGAAGGGGGTTAATAGGCCAGTGATTCCCTGGTTCCTTTCACACCTTGTGAAACGGGTGCCACTCAGAGGGTGAGTGTGGGCATTATACAGTATGTGTCTGGGGGAGATGGCAAACTCTGTCACATTTGCTCATGGTTGGCCAGACCCAACACTAATAATAGCAGTATTTCAGGTGAGATGGGACTCCTCACACACACATACACACACACCAATAATATTACTACTTACACACATACACATAGCTACACACACACACACTGTATCATCTTACAGTATATAACCTTTATTATATATTCTTACTGTCAAACTGAATGTTTTACTGACTTATCCGCATGTTATTTCATATTAGGTTAATAGTAGTATGGCTGTCTCTTATCTCCATGATTTTTCAAGTAATTTATTAATGTTTTTCTCTTGAATTTCAAATTGGAGTAATATGCCTTATGATAATATTTTTAATCTCCATTATAGAATTAAATATTAGGCAATACAGAAATGTGCATACAGTACTTATTTTCCATGCATGAACTTCCATTTCTGCAATTAATCTCTCAGCTGTTAGCACAGGGATAACATGGGGCAGTCAGATAGATTCATTTCTGGTCAGGAGTGGGCAGGATAGGAGGTTAGTGAGGGATGTTGTGAGTATGCAGCAGCACAAACTATTGATTTGTGATACAGCTTAAAGAATGAGTGATGAAAAAGAGGACTTATAGCCTAGGAGGAAAATAGGAAGCAGGGAGAGCCTGATAGCGAGATGAGGAGATCTTGGAAACAGGAGTTGCAGAATCAGAGGGTACACGACCGTGCTGCACAAAGTTCTCAATTTGAAATGAACCTCCTCCTGTCGCTGAGCTGACTTGATGAGGCTATGAGGGCCGGACAAGAGGGCTCCCACCCCCTACATCATAAAGTAACTTATGGTGTGATGAGGGGGTAGAAGCCAGAGTTGCGAGAAGGCTGCTCGCAGGAGTCGCCAGGCGGGCGGGTGGTAACAAGGCGGCCTCACCGGCCGGCTGTGGGCTAGAAGAGAGATATAGCCAGGGTGAAAGTGTTCGACACAAAGAGCCTGATAACCTAAATCATGAGGAGCTGAAAATACGATATTTGTATAAATCGACGAAGATAGTTCAAGAGGAACATTAATATACTTGTGGTGAAGAATGATGATCGCAGGGTTGTGGTGAATGCGTAACATTATATATTTCTGTAAGCCAGTCTGTATAACCATGTTACAACACTGTAAAAATCAGTAGATCAGAACCATACGTGCTGAACTCGTTACCTGCGGGCTGTGGCCTGTGTGGTTCCTTCTTCCTCGCATAAAAAAAAAAAAAATGTACAGCACTAATTTCTGTTTTTTTACATTACTTTGTCTGGTAAAGGAGACCCATAAACCACAGCCAAGCAATTACCGTGGTCAAACAGACTCATCAAGCAGACAAGCAATCACCACTACAGGGACATACCTTGCAGTTACATGAAAAAGAAATGGCTCTGCCAGGGGAAAATGTTTGCTCAGCCATAATTTCCACCTGGATGCAAGCATTTTGTCCGAATACAATGGAAAATGTACGATTATTGGTTTTGAATAGCCAGATCACAGGGTCTGGATAATGGACATCAAGCTAATTGAGGGATTACTGTACATATAAATACTGGAGGATTCCCTACCTTGAATGGAAGAGGTTGTGGGCTTGCTAGAGGGAAGTGGAGTGGGGTCCCGAGGCAGGGCAGGACTCTTCTATCTATCTATCTATCTATTGCCAGACGCCATAATCCCGTACGGGGTGGCCACTTGACTCTGAGTTATTTGTTTTACAGGGAGGGGCACTAACCTTCCACCAACCCACTTGACACGTAGGGAGCACGTATGGTTTGGTTATATGGTTACCACCCAGTGTTGTAAATGGTTTCTTGGCTTACAGGAAACTGCACCTTTAATATTCCCACTGTTCACCACAACCCTTCGATCATCATTCTTCACACACTGCTCACCTATAATATCCCAATTATCCCTCTTCATCTGATTTGCCACCTTAAATATCATATTTTTTCCCTTCCTCATGATTTAGGTTATCAAGTCTTTGTGACTCAGACTTCACCCTGTATATCTCTCTTCTAGCCCTATGCTTGGCAGCCAAGTATTCCTCCTTGTTACCACCCTTCTTCCATTCCCGGAAAAGCCTTCTTTTCTCCTTAACTGCAGCTTCTACACCCTCATCACACCACCAAGTTACTTTATGTCTTGGTGGGCCTCTTGTCCAACCGCATACTTCATCAGTAACTCTGAAGAGGTTGTTCTTGAGGGCACTGTACTGTTCATTAATGCCTCTGTCTACAGCTCCCTGTTCAGCCACCACTCTCCTCATCTCGCTATAGATGGCATCCCTTACTGCTTGGTTTCCCTGCTTCCATATTTTCCTCCTAGGTACATAAGTCCTCTTTTTCATCACTCATTCTTTAAGCACCATATCACAAATCAATAGTTTGTGCTGCTGCACACACTCCTCACCTCCTATAACTTTAACATCCCTCACTAACCTCCTATCAGCCCTCCTGACCAGAAAATAATTATCTGACTGCTTATGTTTACATCTACAGTATTGCTAACATTTCTGAGAGATTACTTCTTTAGCAGAAAAAAATGGAAGTTCATGCATGGAAAGAAGTACTGTATGCACATTTCTGTATTACCTAATATTCATTCTGCCAACATGGAGATTAAAATTAATATTATGTAAAACATGTGCAATTTGAGAAGAATTCAAGAGAAAAACATTAATAAAGTACTTGTGGCTTCAGAAATCATGGAATAAAAATAAAGACAGCCATACACTGTGCCTGACAATAAGGACAGGAAATAACATACGGATAAGTCAGTAAAACATTCAGTTTGACAGTAAGAATATATAATAAAGGTTATATACTGTAGATGGGTACAGTGTGTGTGTGTGTGTGTGTGTGTGTGTGTGTGTGTGTGTGTGTGTGTGTGTGTGTGAGGAGTCCATCTCACCTGAAATCCTGCTGGTGTGGGTGTTGGGTCTGAGGTGGTGTGATATCCAGCCACACTGTTGGCTTTCATGTGACAGTTGCCATCCTCCCAGACACATGCTGTATAATGCCCACACTCACCCTCTGAGTTCACAGACTGCCCCTCTAGGTGTAAGGAACCAGGGAATCACTATTTATTAACCCCCTTCACTGAACAAGTATTAATATGTTAGTTTATCTTGGTACTGGAGTGACACCTTCTTTAGTGACATCAATAGTACTGCACAGTAAGGACTCTTACTGGTCATAATGATCACACAGAGCATGAGTGCAGCCAGAGTGTGGGGAGAGGGTAGGCTCAACTGGGGTAGGAATGATCTTTCGGCTGTGACGACACCCCACGCAGACACATGACAGCTATACGTCATAGACTGATGCAACCTGTGCTGTGACGATCACTGGCCGCATTGTGTCTGTTCCCACCATGTCATGACCCAAGTTTGCCGTGTTATGACCATATGAACGATAATTTGGGGCCTCTTGCCGCAACATGTCAATCCTCACCACATAGTAAGGTGTTAGAATAAATGGGCAGCTTCCTCTGCCTATAATGTCTTATCATTTTCATGTTGTGACTAAATTTGCTGCCTCTGCTGCCATCAGGGGAAAAAATTTTTGTTCATTACTCTGGCCTCCTTCAGATAATATTGTTGCAATTGGATACAAGGAATTACCATTGTGTTTGTGACTTTGGACTTATCAATGATTCTGGTAGACTGCAGGTTGGAGTTGCCATTCTTCTACAGTCCCCCATCCTCCTTGCATGGGACTGGAAAGTAATTGAAGGACATTGGTATAACCAGGCAGTGAGCCACCCAGTTTTTTTGGTACCATCACGTGAAGGCATCCCTCTCTAGCTTTGTGAAAGGAAAAATTGAAAAGTGTTGTGTTAGTGACTGATACTTCAGACTAGAAAAGTAAGTTTTGTTAGAATAAATTATAGAATTTCCATGTTCCTTGCAGTGGTTCAGATTATGGTAATTTCACTCAGTTCATTGGTGTTTCCAGTCACCCACTATCATTGTAAGTGGCAGCTTTAGCCACATCCTTCTCCTTGATATCCTTGTCCTCGCCCTCGTCATCCTCGTCCTCATTGTCCTTGTCGTCACCTTCCTCATCCTCATTTCACAGTCCTCGTCCTTTTCTTCATCGTTGTTACCTTTTGGACTGTATAATGAAAACTGAGAGTGCAAAGTTGTGGACAAAACCCCATTTTTTATTGGCAGTTACTAAAGCATGTGTTGATGATTGAACATATCTAACTTCTCTGTATTGTTATTTATTGCTCTCAGTAGTATGGGATGCAGGCTGATAACATCAATGTTGCATTTAATAATCAGAGATTAGGGGCATGCTTACACCCACACACTCTCAAGTATACTATGATCCTTTGTTTCACCTAAGGATGGGGTGAGGTAGCATCCAGGAACAGGGAAAAAGTAGGAAAGTGTATAACTACCAGCTGCATGCCCAGTGAGACTCCACACAAGGAATCATATATTTAAGCCCTTAGAATCCTGGTAGCACCTCACAAGCCAAACATTTTAATTTATCCATCCATCCATCATCCAATCCTGTGCCGTCCCATGAGGAGCGTGGCAACCTGGGGCTGGGCAAGCTGGTCCTGACATTGAAGATGAGAGTGACCAGCCTCACTCACCTGTGAGTGGCATTACATGAGCAGTAAACCCCAACCACCCCATGGATTTACCTACATAGGTCCGATTGGAGCCCCTTAATTACCCACTAAACCACCAGGTGACATGATTTGGTTGTATGGTTACCACCCAGTGTAGTAAATGGTATCCTGGTGTACAGGAAACCATTTGGTTTTTCACTCAGTGTAGAGTCACCCACAGGCAGAAGGAAGAGGAAAGAATGAAGGAATGAAAGACAGAAGAGGGAGTGTAAAGTCACCTGTAGGCAGAAGGAAGAGGAGAGAATGAAGGAAAGACAGAAGAGGAAGAATGCAAAAGAGGAATTTTGATTTATACTTCTGAGTTTAGGCATGTGGTGGTCAAGTTCAGTCCCCAAACGGTGATTTGAGGTTTATCAGTCGTGTAATGCCACCAAGGGAAGTAGGTCTTTTATTTACCTTTAAATGTACTGATAGCCTAACCTTAGGCACCTACACACCTCAGGGGTAAAATGGGATTTGTTTTTACTGTTGTTGTTGTTTTTTTTTTTTATCTGTAACCTGAGATATAGGATCAAGATGCGGAGAATTGATTGTAAACAAGCATTTAGCCAGACTCGTCAAGGAATTTGTGGGGCAACATAAGATTGGATGATGGATGGATTATTATTAATATTATTATTATTTTTTAGGAAGGGAAAAGGGTGTGTAGATCAGATATTTGTTCTAAGATGTTTAGTGGAGAAGTATCTAGAGAAGGGAAGAAAAGTGTATGCTGCCTTCATGGACTTGGAGAAAGCTTATGACAGAATAGATAGGCAAGGTATGTGGAAGGTATTAAGAATATATGGAGTGGAGGGGAAATTGTTGAGTGCTGTGAAGAGTATGTACGAGGGAGCTAGGGCTACGGTGCGAGTGGATGGTGAGCTGAGTGAGTTCTTCGATCTCAATGTGGGACTGAAACAGGGGTGTGTGATGTCTCCATGGCTGTTTAATATATATATGGATGGGGTTGTACAGGAGGTGCAAGGTAGGGCAGTGGATGTGGGGGTGGCCCTAATGAATGAGGGTGAGATTTGGAAGCTTCCGGTGTTGCTGTTTGCTGATGATATAGCATTGTTGAGTGAAGATGAATGGGAGTTGCAAGGTTTGGTGAATGAATTTGGGACAGTGTGTAGGAGGAGGAAGCTGAAAGTTAATGTAAACAAAAGTAAAGTTATGGTGTTTGAGAGGAATGAAGTCACAGAGTGTGCAGTGAGGTTGGATGGTGAGGATATGGAGAATGTGAGTGCATACAAGTACTTGGGTAGTGTGATGAGTAAGGATGGAACTTTGGGGGATGAAGTACGTGAAAGGGTACAGCAGGGAAGGAAGGTTATTGGTACACTGAAAGCAGTGATGAGAAAGAGGGAGGTGAGTATGGAAGTTAAGAAGTCACTGCATGATGGTATTGTGATCCCTGCCCTGACGTATGGAAGCGAGGCGTGGACCTTGCAAGAGGGGAACAAGTCAAGAGTGAGAGCAGTGGAAATGAGTTACTTGAGAGGAGCATGTGGAGTGACGTGGAGGGACAGGTTGATGAATGAAGAAGTGACGGAACGTTGTGGGGTAGATGTGGATGTGGTTGAGAAGATTAGGAGAAATACACTGAGGTGGTTTGGACATGTGGAGAGAATGGAGAATGAAAGACTGACTAAGAGGGTGTATGTAGGTGAAGTGAAGGGAGGGAGAGGGAGGGGTAGACCGAGGATGAGGTGGAGGGATGGAGTTGAGAGGTATATGAGGGAGGGGGGGGGTGAGTTGGGAGAAGGGTAGTCAAATGGTGGGTGACAGAGTGACTTGGAGGCGTTTTGTCTGCGGCCACCCTTTGCGGGATTAGGGCGTCGGGCTATAGATAGATAGATAGATAGACTCTTACTTTCTGCTCCTCCACATGGCCAGACCATCTCAAAATGCTTTCATGCACATCATCATTAGCACCACAACTTCCTTTCACTTTATCATTTGTTGTTGCTTATGAATTTGCTTGTAATTTTAGCAAACCTTATTACAAGGATGTCAATACCTCATAGTTATTAATATTGTTCCTGTGGCACGTTAGGAGTACCTCTTATTCCAAAACCTTAAGCAGATGAATCCCAAATGGTGATGATGGTATTAATGATATTTTTTTTCACAGGTTGAGTGTGGAGCAGGTGGTGTACGAGAGCCATGTGCCTGTGGACCCCAGATGACGATGTAGGGAATTGTTTGGCCAGGCAACTGAGTTGGTAGGATGTGCTGTGGGTAACCCAGGGATTCAGGTTCAGACAGGCCCAAAATGGGCACAAAACAGGAGGGTTTGGCTCTTCTGTCAGTGTTCAGGTTTGGAATTTTCATCATTTTGTTCCCTCTCCAAATAATTGCAGCCAAACCTAGATCTAGGTATAGCATGGTTAAGGATAGCATAAAATGTCTGAGTGCTATAGTCCTTTCACCGCAAGAAGTCCGTTCAGGGTGGGGCCCACCTGGTGAATCACCTCTAGCGATGCTGCCAAATCAACCGTAGTACGTGCCTCTCTCTCTTATTTCCCATCTATGTGCTATTTGAAATTGTTTTTTATATTCTGTATATAGTAAAGGAAGCTATATAGTACATTGAGTATCACTTTTTAGAATTATAACAACGATTTGAATGAATTATATGACACGTGGCAGCGCTTATTTCCCATGTTGCCACACCAAGGTCGGCGAGGGACCCAGGGTCACTCCCTGTCTAGCACAACAAGACATAGCAGCTGAACATTTCGTAGAGTCATTCTTCGTCAATATAACAGAAAGTTCTGATGACGAAGAAGATTATGATTAAAGATCAGAGAGAGGATTAGGCCTATAGGGGAAACCTCTTAAAAATAAAACGCGCCTAGACTTTTACCTCATAGGTGGTGTGGAAAAAAAGTTGAAAATAAATAATAAATATATACAATATACATATATATATAGAGAGAGAGAGAGAAACAGGTGAGATGGGGGTAGGTAGGGAGACAGAGTGATAATCCGATAATTGGTGGTCAAATTGGCAACGTCGCACTCGGGGGAATTCCAACTTCTGCCACACCCTGAACGGACTTCTTGCTGCGAAAGGAGTATAGTGATATCCATGCTGCTAGATCTTTGGCAACTTCCCTATGCAGTCCCCTATCCCTGAGGTCACACTCTTTTGACCTCATCCCAGCTCTTCTTTGGTCTGCCGCTCGCAACCCTACCCCCAATGTTTACACATCCCTTTCTGTGCCCAGTTGTCAGCTCCTATCCTTTCCACATGTCCAGACAATCTCAGTCAGCACCTCCTCATCACAACAACACACTCCAGTCCCATCCTTGCTCTCAACTCTTCAGTCATAAACCTAGCCCCCCAAGGCCTCGCGTTCAAGGACGCACTGCACATCCACCCACTCGTTGTCATTTCTGTATGTTTAAGCCTGCAAATATCCTCTTCCTTTGCTGCCCAAGTGTCACTACCATACAGTATTGCACTCCTGGCACATGACACATACAGAGGTCCTTAGCACAGAGGGAAAGCTCTCTCAGTGTCAGGAGAGGCAACAGCTCACTGAATTTCTTCCAACAACTCCTCACTCTAGCCACAGACATTGTATAAGCGAAATATCGTACAATGAGGCATTGTATAATGAGGGTTTACTGTATTTAGTAAGTGGAATACGAAATGCTATAGAGTTCTGTCTGAGCCTCAGATAAATGTGTGATTTTTGTAGGCCAAGTATTAGGTGCCCAGAGACTGTGAATTATTTATTATTGAGTTGAAATGACTTTGCAATTCAGTACTTCTTAGGGCTATGTTGTGAGTAAATGTTCACATAGTTGCTTTGTGAGGCACAATGATGTTGATGCAGTGATGATTTTCATGGTTAGAGTTACAGTTATTCATGCTTACTGTATTTGTTACAGTACTTTTTCTTCCATGTTATCCCTACAATAAGTATTATTTTGAGCGGACCTATGTGTCTGTAGTGTCATGTGTTATTCTGTTATTACTTGAGATGCTGAGTGTTGTAACTCATGTTTCTTTATTATGAGACCTTCCTGATCATGTGAAGGGATTACTTGCATTGGGAGGAATTTCATTATTCATATTAACTTCTAGCGGGTCCCAGTGTGGAGGTCGAAGTACCTGAGGGAGTCAGAGTTCAAATGTGGAGGTCTAAGCACCAGTGAGTGAGTCAAGGTCCCAAGTGTGGAGGTCAAGGTGGGCAGTGGCAGAGGACTGGACCAGTGAAATTTGTGCTCAGAGGGACAATTATGAATAAACACATTGGACTGGGACAGAGGAGCTAAGTTTTGTGCATTTGATATTAGGACCATATAGGTATATATTTTTAGAACAATGTGCCAACTGAGTCATGTTTAATCTGTAAAGCAAGTAGCTGGGGAAGATTTCTACTTTTTGGTCTTGTTAATACACATTCCCTCCCACTCGAACCTTATTGTTTGTATAACCCTTGAGAACTGGTGGTGTAGAGCTTACCTAGTAGTTTATTAATGTATAACTTAGAAGCATTCTGGGAAACTGCGAAGGTTGGGCTTGGGTTGGCCTGGTTGGAGACTGGCCCAGTCATCTTGGCATGCTACCACTCTTAACTTGGCCACTTGAAATGTAATAAACGCAACTGAAGAGGCCGTTAATGGGAGAGAGTCTCCATCAATCTGAGTTCCTGACCATTTCAGCACAGATTGTCAATAGTGACTTGTTTTCTACCCCTTTTAAAGTGAGTTTAACACCAGGTACCCCTTTTTGGATAAGGGCTAAGGCATTGCCCCTGGGTAGAGAGGACTTTGGTTTGGAGCGTGTAGCATTTTATGACCGGATGCCCTTCCTGATGTCTACCAATGACCCTTGGGTGGATTCGATCCTCCGACCCTACGGTCAGAGCGGAGCGCTCTAACCCGCTGAGCTACCCCTTTTGACCATGTAAAAGTCTGGATCGCAGAGGTGACAGTACATACCTTCTAGAACTCTCTCCATTACCTTCATTTTCTGGTCTAAAACTTTATGCCTCTATAATTTCTTCTTTCCAGGGCATCACCCTTCCCCTTGTAGACATTTACAATTACTGTACACTCTTCAGCTAATAATCTGGGACAACACACTCAGTTATAATCGTATTTATCAGGTCAGTTACTAACCTTGCTTCTGTATCTCCTGAGGCTTTCAGTGTTTCAACAGTCAACCCAGACACACCTGGTGCCTTCCCCACCTGCATTATTATTATTATTATTATTATTATTATTATTATTATTATTATTATTATTATAATTACTGTATTACTATTAAATACAGTAATTATTATCAGGAGCAGGCTGTAGTATGGTACCAGCCTGTGAGGGCAGTACTGTACTCTCAAGGAAGGTGGAAAAGCTGGTGATAGGGAGAGCTGGAGCTCCCCCTTGACATTTTTCAGTGTCACTAACATAGAGGGTAGGCCAGCATACTCTGCCAAACATTTTTATAACTACCTGCTCTTCACTGCTATACATGCACCTTATGCATCATACCCCATACCCTACAATGACACAGGTTGGTGCCAGTAAGGGCATGTGGCTGGAAAAGGACATCTAGGGGTTAGAACGCCCAGTCAGAATGACATCCATGCATGGCTTTGTCCCCGAGAAGCAACTGGATTTTTTTTTTTTTTTTAACACCACCAAGGGATGTAGACAGGTCATCTACCCTTACATGTATTGGACTAGGTTAGCCTAGCCACAGGATCCTACACTGGAGATCATAGGAAGTAGGAAATACAGACAGAGGGAGACAGTTCCAGAGTTGGCCTGTTGCATAAATGAAGGACTGGCAGTAACGGTTAACTATCACAATACATCCCTTTGATTTTGCCTGCCAAATATCTGCATTACCAAGTCAGTGTATTCGATTCACTAACATTTCCTTCTGTTAACATCCAAAGCAGTTTTTTCTTAGTGTTAGTAGAGCTTAAGAGTAGTATCAAGCCCTCAGGTTGGTGATTGTCTTATATTTCTTGCTGCCATCATCATCATCATCATCATCTCATCTACTTTATCCTCACATACCTCTCTCACCCTCTCAGACAATCCCCATCCACTTCCATCTCTCATCTTATACCCCTCCCCTCCCCCTCTCTCTCTCTCTCTCTCTCTCTCTCTCTCTCTCTCTCTCTCTCTCTCAGTCATGTATCCTTGAGGGGAAGAGGCAGAGTGGTTTCCTTTAGCATTTGGTTTTCTTGGCCATGTCTTGTCTTGAACATGTCTTAACCTTGTTTATATTTTGCTTTGTCCTTGTCATTTCATTTTTTGCCATTTCCGGACATTTCTTTATAATGTATCTCTCTGAATTAGTGCCCTGTGGACTTTGACACCTAGCACTACAAATCTGCTATATTTAGAGTGTGTAGAACTGAAGATTGTGGTAGGTGGTGGCGACCATTATCCACTCACTTGATGTAGTGCTGCCTACTTCTTCCTTAGCCTTTATCATTCTTTTTCTGTGCCTGCCCTCCTCTCTTCCTATTTCTCCCATCTTTCCTGTCACTTCTTATTGCTCTTCTTTCCTTTACAGGTGGCTCTACATTGAGTGACAAGCCAAATGGTTTCCTGTAAGCCATGGAACCATTTACAACGCTGGGTGGTAACCATATAATCAAACCATACGTGCTCCCTACGTGTCAACAAGTGGGTTGGTGGAGGGTTAGTGCCCCTCCCCGTAAAACAACTAACTCATAGTCAAATGGCCACCCCTTATGGGATTGTGGCATCTGGCAATAGATAGATAGATAGATAATAGATATGTAAACTATTGTATCCATCTAAGAAGAACAGTAGTAGTAGGTGTACAGTACAACCTTTCAGATCCAAAATGCCTAGGTCCAAAGGCTTTATGCAAAATGGAACATTTTGGAAAGTGGAATCATAATGGCAGCTGTGAGAAATGACTTGTGAAACAAATACTGTAGTCAAGGCAATTGAGAACAATAAGTAAACTGAAGCACTTGCATTAGTAACTTATTATCTGCTCTTAAACATGTCCACAAAAGAACTGTCTTCAGTTATACCTTGAATGTGTGAGGACATGATATCAACACCCCTCTATATCATGAAAAAATATTTTGGAAATTGGATGTTCGGATATGGCAGGTTGTACTGAACCAGCAGTAGTAACCATAGGCTTATCTGAATGTGAATTTGGTGGACTGCTGGCGCCAAAACTGGTCTGGGGGAAAAAGAGGGTGGTGAGGGACATAATTTTGTATTACCTTGTACTGTAGTTAAGCCACATGATTATATCAGTCCCACCACATGAAGGGGTCCCTCTTAGCATCATGTGTACAGTACGAAAGACTCCTTAGGCAGACTTGTGTTAAAGCGAACAAGTAATGATCAGAATACACTTGCAGAGTTACTAAACAGTGGACACCAAACATAGCCCAAAGTCCTTTCATCCATCCATCTATCATCCAATCCTACATTGCCCAATAAGGAGCATAGGAGCCGGGGGCTAGGCAGTTGGTCCCGACATTTAAGATGAGAGTGACCAGCCTCACTCATCCCTGAGTGGCATTACATGAGCAATCAACCCCAACCTTCACTGGCTCAATCCGACTGGAGCACAATAATTACCCACTAAACCACCAGGCGCCTGATCCATTCATATCATATATTAAGGCTACAACATGCTTGCATGCATTGTCCTTGGCCAATTAATGGTGGCTCTCCACACTTCTCAATGTCTGGAAGCCTCCCTATTCAGTCTCTCATCCCTGGATGGATCACATTACTGGTATAAAATATCATGTCTGCAGTGTACTGTGATGTTAGAATATGTTATGATGAATATTTGTATGTGTAAATAAGCAGTTAGGCTGTTTGCACCATGTTCTTCAACTAACTAATTCAGTGCACTGGGGGACACTAGTTCATATGAGATTTCTTGGCACCTCTTCCTTAATCATTTACTTTACATATTGCTAGCAGCCATGGCTCAGTGCGTTAGAACTCCGCACTGACCGAAGGGTCGGAGGATCGAATCCACCCAAGAGTCATTGGTAGACATCAGGAAGGGCATCCGGTCATAAAATGCTACACGCTCCAGTCCAAAAGTCCTCTACCCAGGGGCAACGCCTTAGCCCTTCGGGGATACCTGGCGTAAAACCAAATTATTATATTATTATTTTTTATTATAGCACAGTCTCTCTATCTGTCTATTGCCAGACACCATAATCCCTTAAGGGGTGGCCATTTGACTTTGAGTTATTTGTTTTAAGGGGAGGGGCACTAACCCTCCATCAACCCACTTGTTGACACGTAGGGAGCACGTATGGTTTGGTTATATGGTTACCACCCAGCGTTGTAAATGGTTTCTTGGCTTACAGGAAACCATTTGGCTTGTCACTCAATGTAAAGCCACCTGTAAAGGAAAGAAAAGCAATAAGAAGTGACAGGAAAGATGGGAGAAATAGGAAGAGAGGAGGGGAGGCACAGAAAAAGAATGATAAAGGCTAAGGAAGAAGTAGGCAGCACTACATCAAGTGAGTGGATGATGGTACAGTACATATAAACATTCTTATGTATATTTTATATTATTTTTTTTTTCCACAAATTTATCAACTAATTTAAGAGGGTGTTAAGGTGTATAGAATAAATTGCTAAAGAAGAGGTGTTAGGAAATCTCCACAACCTTTATACTGTACTTGAAAGGTATATTCATTTGTAAAATTTACTATTTTATTTTTTCTTACTGCTTCCAAACTATTTAATTCATCTTAGAAGAATAGCCTGATGGTGAAGGGGTTAGGTTGAGTTATAGGTTTTTGCATTGTATGGTGAAGTTAGGAGTTTGGATGCTTGAGTGATTGTCCCATTGTACTGGGCATGATGTTCTATCTATCTATCTATCTATTGCCAGATGCCTCAATCCCGTTTGGGGTGGCCACAAACAAATCGCCTCCAAGTCGCCCTGTCCCCCGCCATTTCACTGCCCTGCTCCCAACGCACACCCCCCTCTCTCATATACCTCTCCACCCCATCCCTCCATCTCATCCTCGGCCTCCCCCTCCCTCTTTCCCCCTCCATGATGTTGATAGTTAATAAGTGTTGTTCAGTTAGGTCTTAGTTATAGGTTTTTGTACTGTAAGGTGAAGCTAAGATTTTAAATGCTTGAATAATAGTTCCGTTCCACTAGACATCCACTTGGTAGTTCGTTAGGTGGTAGATGGTTGGAAACATTATCCCTGGTAGGTGCTACCATGTGAGTGGTGTGGGAACAGAATCCTGGTACCTGGCCTTGCACAACAATCCCAGATGGAGAGCCACAGTTACACAGTTGTCATAGTACTTGATAAGACTGCTATACATGTATATCTCTTGTACAAAACTAAAATCTGTTCATTAGGGATAGGCTTGATTTGTTAATTGAACACGACACTCAGGCAGGAAACTCAACCAAATGTACGCAGTTGTCGTAGTTTAGGCAGAGACAACAGTTAGGCATCAACTGAGCTGAAAAGGTTGAGAGATCTTTGTTAGGCTAAACACACTATAGGAACTCAACCAAATTTATGCAGTTGTCATAGTTTGGGGAGAGACAACATTCAAGCATCAACTGAGCTGAAAAGGTTTAGGGATCTTTGTTAGGTTAAACACATTACAGTACATGTATACTGTAGATGCCATCAACAGGTTATTAAAGGCTTGCATGTGGAGGCATAGCCAAGTCCCTCAAAATGATAAAAGCAAATGTAATACTGTTGATAGTTCTTTTGTACTTATATAATTATTTTTATTATTAATGCAGCCCACCTTATCTATTAGGTGGAAATTATAGTGAGGATGAATATGATGATGATGATGATGATGATGATGACAACAGCTCACATACTTGTGTGATAGTTTCAATTTCCTTGGTTCTGGATCCTACCTTGCTTCTGTGTGGGAATTAGGGTTAGGATGATGATCATGAATATTTTATGCTGGTCCTGTGCCAAATCTGTTTTAATGCCTTAGGGAAAATGGCCTAAGGTTCACATTAATCATCAGGAGTTAACTAGAAAGCAGTACTAGGTTCAGCCATTGAATTATTCACTAATTGTTAACCCTATGTACATTTTCTACACAGATGTCAGATATTTATTGGGAACCATATATGCTGTGAGGGGTTGGGGGTCAGGAAGAGTGAGCCTAGATGTGGTTTTATTAAAATTTGACACCACATGACATATGTACTAATGTTTAAGTAATATCCAAGCAATGTTCATGCAGTCAGAGCCATATTATTAAAACTGAAAGTACAGAAGCATCAGAAAACCCCAAAATTTGTATGAGTGATGGGGTATCTGCTGGAGAAAGGGCAGCCTGATGGCAGAGGACAGGGTGACATGAAGGCAGTTCATTTGTGGCCACCCCTTCTGGGATTAAGGTATCTGGCCATAAATAGACATGTACAGTATAGAACACCTGTACTTGTTAGATTAATCAACTTGCAGCCCACATTACAGAGTGTAGTCAGCAGTAGTACAGAAGGATCGGATATGTTATGTCACCATGACATGGCTTGGAAATTATCATTTGATGATCCTTATCCATAACATTGCACTCTTAGTTGTAATAATATGGCCATAAATCCTCTTTATAAGTCTGGGATGCATGCAGGCAAATTTCTGCTTTAAGTGAAGTACCTTAGAGATGTGTTAGAGTCATGAGGAGGGCTAAAAAGCCAAAGGCAAATCTAAAACAACAGAACAAAGCAACTTTATGAAGAATGACAAGCAATTTTAACAGGAAAAAAGGTGTTATTTATCAGCAGTGTATTTTATCAGTTTGTTTCATGACAGTAAAAAAAAAATATCTTATGCAGTCCTTTAGTACCCCTTGAGAAGCGTAGGAGTACGAGGCTAGTGTTTTCAGTCCAGACATTTAATGGCAGAGTGACCATTGGTTCATGTATATCTGATCTGATCTTGTTTCTCCTGATTTACAGTATGAGTTGAATGGAAAAGTTTGTAATATTTTCAAACATTGCTGCCTGATATGGGAAAAGTTCTGATAATTTAGCGTGATCCCTGACTTATGAGAGGACTGGCTAAATGTATGATACAGTATAAAAAAATTGTACAATGTATACTTTCAGATGGATTTATGATCAGTTTTCTGCCATAGCTGTGATTTCTTTTTTTCAAGTTGGATGAGGAGAAGAGAGGAATTTAACCCATGTCTCTTAGTTATGAGATGAAATTGATCCTAAGTTTGTTGTGAATCCCTCATAAGATTTATAGCCCTTAACCCCATGTACCCCATAAGAATTAAAGTAAGTAGGAATTGATTAAACTGTGGTAATATTGAGCTGGTTAAATTAAATGTTATATGTAGTAAGTTAAGTCTAGTAGGTTCAACTAAGTACAGTAAGTTGAGTGTTGTAGGTTAAAGCAAATAAGTTAGAATGAGTATATTAATTCTATTATGTTAAGTAGAGTTCATTAAGCCACTGTGATTCAGAAGATCAGATCTGCCAGGCATTGGCTTTGAGACTTGACCCATCAGAGTGAGGATCCCATCATACTGAAGGAGTTCAATAAATCAATAAATCATGGACCCTGTTCCCTGTGGCCACAAGAGAATTTTCTCATAAGCCCTTCAGAATTACTGTATTATGTAGCTATATCAATTTTCAGAAGGTTTGACATGTTTGAGGCAATCATTCTACCTCCTGACTGTATTTCACTTACTGTTCAATTTTAAGGTCTTTTAGTAATGTCTTTTATGTAACATTTCTTCATGCTGCTGTTTCCTTTAAAAGCCATGTCTTCTTGATTCCATTTCATTATATAATTCAGTGTCATGGCCTGTATTACTTGGCAATTGGAGTTTGTTATGTAGTTCATTTTTTTGACCCATGGCGTAATTTAATAATGGTAGATTAAATATAATATTGGCCATCATTTTCCTGAAAATCTTGCACCTCAAAATTTGCCAATGAACCCCTGCATAAAACTTCCAGCATTTAATCAGATAATCATAGTACTGTATGAGTTACTAATATTCATGAAATTCACCCTGTTTTACCTCAAAGCTTATGTGTGGTTGATATGACCCTTCTGGCTCAATAGTCGATATGGAGAGGAGAAGGTTTTATTGTAGGAGGCGATTTGTTTGTGGCCACCCCAAATGGGATTGAGGCGTCTGGCAATAGATAGATAGATAGATAGAATATAGCCAGCTGTATTGCCTGGTGATATTGGTGCTACCATGTGAGGCATCCCTCTCCAGTATCAACCAGAACCTAATTCTCAATATAAAGAAGGTTGAGGTATGATTCAGCAACAGGTAAGAAAAAATAAATAGGTGAGTTGGGGGGAGGGGAGTCAAATGGTGGGTGACAGAGTGACTTGGAGGCGTTTTGTCTGCGGCCACCCTTTGCTGGATTAGGGCGTCGGGCTATAGATAGATAGATAGAAAATATATAAAGAACTATCAACAGTACATCATGGTTAGTGAAATGACCCACACATATACATTCAGACGGTTGTAATGACATAACTTGTTTTAATATGAGGGATCTGGGTCACTCATACAATTCAAATACCAGTTTGTGGTTGCTTAGAATGAGTCATAGTTGTAAGGAAGGAGTAAGTCTCCTGGGTTACCATTCATACTGACAGCCAGTCTAACAACAATTGGCCATCAGCTCAATTACAAGAGATTAGGAATTTATGTTAGGATAGAATTAATGCTCTGTAGGCAATTTTGATCACCTTAGGAGTTCCCTTCACACTGTCTCCCTTCATATGATATCTCCTTGGTTACTAGTCTTATCATCTGTGCAGTCTTGCCACACTTGCCATCAACTAATCTGAAAGGGTTGGAGATCTCTCAGGCTAGAAAAAATAACTTGTAGACAGTTTTAATAATCTTCAGAGACCCCATTAGCCATTGTTTCCTCTGGTAGAACTAGGCCAGTAAGCAAGTTTAATCTCCTTTGGAAGAGTCTCCAAGTAGTAAAGAAGTTGATACAAGGCTTTAGCCACTCCAGTTCATGTACTCTTTCCTAAGCTGAATGATATTACTTAGAATTAACAGGATTAAAATACAATACCAGATGCAAAGACCCATGGATTAAGTATTTTATTTCAGTTTTTTCCCCTTCGTTCTTTCCTCGTCTTTCTGCCTATGGGTTACTTTACACTCCCAATTCTGTCTTGCATTCCTTCATTCTTTCCTCTTCCTTCTGCCTGTGGGTGACTTTACACTGAGTGACAAGCCAAGTGGTTTCCTGTACACCAGGAAACCACAAGCCAGTGGAGGTTCATATCCAAGGGATGATTGGGGTTTATTGCTCACATAATGCCTCTCAGGGATGAGTGAGGTTGGTCTCTCTCATCTTAAATGTCAGGACCAACTGCCTAGGCCCGGGCTCCTACGCGCCTCATGGGGCAACGTAGGATTGGATGATGGATGGATGGATGGATTTCAGTTTTAACCACACACTTGAAAGATGAACTGATTTTATTCATGCTTCCTTCAGATGATATTCAGCATGGGAAAGACTTTGAACTGGAGGGGTTATATCGTATCATTTATGAAGGTTCCAAGATGCTTGCATGCATTGGCTTTGGTCACCTAATGGCGACTTTCCATGCTGCTCGATTGCAGTAGTTTCATGCTCAGAGTATGACCAATGAGTACTGTACTGTCTTCCTGTGCAGTGTATATTTTGTCATTTGTACTCTCATTATAAGTTTCATTAAAGAATTTGTATCATATGTTTAGTTTCTGTGTCACTCGGTGTGTTAAGTTTATGTAATATATGGTTAATCGTTTAAGTCCTGCCGTTCGATAGCAGACTAAGTTGCAGTTTTTACTTTCTCCCTTTATATAAGTAGCAACTGCTCTATATTCTTTCCATAGCACTTGTTCATGATTAGCATTAAACTGCAGGCTTAGGTATTCCAAGTAGTTCAGGAAATTTCGAGATATCTCCTCCTAAAGCGACATTAATAGGTACATGACAATTTAGTTTAGTCTGTGCAGGTTGCTCAATTTCTCATTTTTTGTAACATGTAAAGAAATAAAATACAGCAGAAGTTTTAACCGCTACCCTAATGGGGCCGCGGCAGCATGGTCAGTAAGGTGCTGGTCTGATGATCAGGAGGACCCGGGTTCAAGTCCCGGTGTGATAGAGGTTTCTTTAAAATGTGGCTGAGGAAAGTTTGCGTAGCAGGCTTTCCTTAAAACCACAAGGTCCCATACTTGCACTTCAGCTCACACACACTAAGACACTTACACACACGCTACTACACACATCAAGACACACACACACACTACTACATACATACACACATCAAGACACACACACACACTACTACATACATACACACATCAAGACACACACACACACACTACTACATACATACACACATCAAGACACACACACACAAGACACGTACACAGCCACCTTCACACAGTAGACACACACACACAAGACACGTACACAGCCACCTTCACACAGTAGACACACACAAAACACGTACACAGCCACCTTCACACAGTAAACACACCACACACACACACACACAGAGGGTGAGACAGGCATACCACAGGCAGACAGCAGACACACCACGGGCAGACAGAGATGGGTATATACAAAACACAGGGAGTGAGAGAGGAGGGGGTTTTATTAAAAAGTCCAATTTTGGTATACCTCCTGTGGCAAAATTGATATAGCCCCCCCTTTAATATTTTTTGGATATTTTCATTTAGTGCCTCCCAGGCCCCAGACCCACTCGGCTGAACCAAATTGTCTGGCGTCAGCTGGAACATGATATACCAGAGTTATGCCGGTCATGTGGGGGTTACTGGTGACAGTGTAGTAACTGTCAGGCTCCTATGACTCAGCCGAACAAAATCGTCTGTCAGCTGGAATGGAATACTAGAGTTGTCCCAAGCACCAGAGGATTAAGATTCTTAACCCCCTGAGTGATGCTCGGGACAAGCATCACTCAGCCTGAGTGATGCTTGTCCGGAGCATCACTCAGGGGGTTAAGATTAACCCCCTGAGTGATGCTCGGGACAAGCATCACTCAGGGGGTTAGGATTAACCCCCTGAGTGATGCTCGGGACAAGCAAAACTCAGGGGGTTAAGATTCTTAACCCTCTGGTGCTTGGGACAACTCTAGTACCCCATTTCAGCTGACTCAGACGATTTTATTCGACTGAGTGAGTCATAGGAGCCTGACAGTGTCAATACCGTCACCATTAACCCCCTCACGACCGACATAACTCTAGCATCATGTTCCAGCTGACGCCAGACAATTTGGTTCAGCCGAGACAGGATCCTAGGATCCTGAGAGACATTATAACATCACAAACAAAATACAAAATGCCTTCCCTTCATCTTGAACGTACTATAATTCATTTACATTAAGTAAGCTCGTATTTTCGTATTTTTGCAGCTTATTTCATGTATCTTAGTTAAAAGAAAAAAATACTACGAGCCGGTGAATAAAACCAACACTTGTAGACGAAGACTATAATTACCAAACCGTTTCGGTGGACACTGCCACCATCTTCAGTGGTCAAGATAGTGAGAGGGAGTGACATACATACAAGGGTTCCTTTTTATTCCTGCTACGACACAGGTAAGGTCAGATAGGAATTACACCTGACCTGTCTGGTAATGTCCCCCCCAAAATCCCCCTTGGGTTAATCCCCGCTTACAATCTACCCCACCCCACCTCACCTTTACCCCACCCTTTCACACACACACACGCATAAAAAGGAACCCTTGTATAATCAGTACGTCACTCCCTCTCACTATCTTGACCACTGAAGATGGTGGCAGTGTCCACCGAAACTGTTTGGTAATTATATTCTTCGTCTACAAGTGTGGGTTTTATTCACCGTCTTTGATTATCACGCAAGAGTGATTCATCCAGCCAATACTACGAGCTCTGTATCTTTTCATAGCCCTTCTTCGTGACTAGCATCGTATTCTAGTTATCTATAGTTACAACTGAGCATTCAAGTTGGAGGGATCACAACTTTAAGCAATTACAGTAAACAAACAAACAAAAAGCAAGTGTCGTCCTCTTGACCTCTCGTCTTCGCAAGAATGCAGCGGTGGCGCCATCTTGTGCGTGGAATGCGTGAAGTGCAGGCTCTTGAGTGGAAGGAGCACGGAGCCACGGGAGACTTAATAACATTCGCTAGTCAGCCAGTCTAGAAGCCTGGGACATTTGCCTGAAATAATAATAATAATAATAATAATAATAAAAATAACAAAACCAGTCATATACATAATTCAATATCTTAGTCACTCGATCTGTCCATTCCGCCTCTTCTGTATGAGACGCATTTCTGTAAGCTATTTTTTCTAACATGGGAGGTTCGATACGTTTGATTAAGCCTATCCATAAGACTCCTAAAGCTGAGTAAATGCCTCTGAAAGTTGCAAAATATAAAATATAAAACGTCTATATGATATAAAAACCTTTGTTCACCTCCGGGACTCGATTTGTGGCGCCTAGACCAAGCTCTGACGTCATGTTTACACTTTCCTACCTTGAGACGATTTCCTGGAGCTTAAAGAAACCCTCTCAGGATGATGGGACAGACACAATAACCCCTTCAGACAGAGAATGACTTAGTTACTTTGTTCTAGGTAACCGGACGATTTTATTCAGCTTAGGAGATCCCCTCGTAGTGAAGGGGTTGATGGTGACACTATCTAACCCCTCCAGTACGAAATTTCTCTCCAGAGTTGAAGAAAATCGTCTGGAGGAAGAAAGATGAAAATCGAAAAAAGTGTTAATGTGGCGCGGTGTTGCTCCCGTAGTAGGGAAAAGCTACACGTACGATAGCAGGGGCTCTTTTCCCTGGTACGTACTCTGGCCGTAGCCGGGAGCTGATCTTTCCGACCAGAAGCAACTGAAGGGCGTACAAGGCCGCTCCTTCCCCGCCACGTATAGAGACTGTCGGCGCGGTGTTGCTCCTGTAGGGGAGAACAGCAGGAGAGGGATGCACTGGGGCAACTCTCTCTCTGGGGTGTACTAAGGCCGGAGCCTTGGGTCGCCTTACCCTCGTACACTTTATTAGGCCGTAGTCTTGGGCCTCCTGCCCTTGGGCCTCCTGCCCTAGAGGGTGTAACAATTGCCGTCAATACGGTGTTACCTGGGACTGAAGCTAGTTCAGTACCACCCCTTTTCTGACGATGGTTGTCCCGCCCGCAAGGTAGTTGCCTTTCCCTGGTCACCTGGTGTAGGGGCAGTTGCGGGGGTCAGGGGCTCAGGATTTTAGTGTCCTGGTGACCCTCTTGATCGGGGTCACTAACCCCAATGTTGTATCCTCCTGGGGTGGTGGTGCGTTGGCGGCCCGGTGGTGGGGTGGGGGGTGGTGAGGTGGGAGGTCCGGCGGCGGGCACGGCGGGCATTTTACCACCCTCCGCTTTGTAAAAGTCACGACCCTGTGACTGGAGGTGGTAGGTGGTGGAGGTGGAGGTCTGGTGGGCCGGGGTGAGGTGTTGGAGGAGGCTGACCCAGTGGGTGGTGAAGGTGTTAGGCTCCTGATGGGGGTTGAGAGTGAGCCGGAGGGAGGATGGGTGGTCAGTCCGGCGTAGGAGGCGGAGAAGGTGGGGGGGTCCCTCGGATTCTGACAGGTGGGCGGTCGTGGTGGCGCTATAGCACCCTCTCAATTTTCGTCTCTGGTTGTGGTGGTACGGTGGTGGTGGTTGTTTCCGCGGCGGTGAAGGTGGGAGTTGGTGATGGGTGGTGTGGTGCAGTGTTGGTGGTGGGCGTAGCGGGCGCTGATTGAGAGTGGTGGGTTGGAGGAGGTGGGGTAGCCGGAGGAGATGCAGGCGGAGGTGAGGTTGGTGAAGGATCAGAATCGGAGGAAGATAGTGGTGGGTCAGGTAAGGGTGAAGTGGGGGAAGGGGTTTGTGGGTATGGTGAGGTTGAGGGTGGGGTGGGGGAGGTGAGCGAGGAAAGAGAGGCAGGTGAGAGTGAGGAGGAGGATGGTGTGATAGGGAAGGCGAATGAGTTGGCTGTGTTGGCGGGAAAAATGAGTGGCGGGGAAGTGATGGTGGTGGGTGGTGTGGGGTGGTAGGTGGGACGGAGTAGACAGAAGGAGGCGGTTTTGGGAATTAGGTTAGGGGAAGATGAGGTAAGGGTTCTAGGAGGTCTGTGAAGGGGGAGGCAGGCTTTGTGTTGGGGAGGAATAGGAAGGGGGGAGGCGGTAGTAGTGGAGAAAGTGGTGCGTGAGGTGGGAAGGTTAGGAATAGGGGAGGGCAAAATAGAAGAGATAGTGAGTGGAAAGGAAAAGGAAAGATGACGTTTCCCCCTGTCGTGGACTGGGGGAGATGTGAGGTGGCCCTCGTCATTACGGTGGGATGCGGGGGCGTCTTCTGTGCCTTCCTCGTTCGTTCGTTGGACGATTTCCCCTCCTATATAGAGGGGGCCGGGCCTTATTTTAGCCCAGTCAGTGTGCATCTGTATTTAGCTGGGTTTGAGGACATGGGGTATGGGGCAGAGACCGCTGTGCGGTCCTGTAAGGCGTTTTTTTTTTTTTTTTTTTTTTAATTGTTCACTCGCGCATCCTATGTCTGCATGCAGAGATGGGGAAACACCCCGGCATGCAGGCACAAACGCATGAGTGGTTGAGAGAGTGAGAGGGGATTAACGGGATAGGTGATTAGTGACAGTTAGGTTGGCGGAGGGTGGTGGGTAACGGTACCTGACAGGATGGAGGGGGGCGTGGCGGCAATGACAGTCGTGGCCGCCTGTCTGAGGGATGTTATTAGGTGCGGTGTAATATTTCCGTGCGGAATGTCTGGGTTTGGCGGGTTGGCTGGTCTTTTTAGTTTATTGTTGGCTGGGCATTTTAGAATGTAATGGAGTAGTGGGAGGGTGGTGTCGGTGTTACATTTTTCACATGTGGAGGGTTCGACATTATTTTGGATTTGAGTTAGATTCTTATAACCTAGCCTGAGTCGTCTGAGTCTTTGGAGGGTTCTGCCGTTAATGTTGGTGATGGCAGGGATGGGCTTGTATCGTGTCGCATTTGCGTACCATAATGCCGAGGGGGAGTGCCTTCCTCGTCTTGCATTCCTGCTTTGAGGCTTCCGGCAATCCGCGTATGGTGGGGAGGCTTGTAAGCGCTCTTGTGTTGTTTTGCTGCGCCGGGCAACTTTTAGCTGTTCACGAATGTCGTGGATTGGGCACTCAGGGCGGCAAGGAGAAAATTCCCACGGATTTACAGGGATGAGATCCGTGGGGAATTGCTTGATGTTCCCGATGCGTTTGGGGGAGGAGTGGACGGCTAGAAGGCGCCTTATTAGGTTGATTTCTTTATCCAGGTCTCCCGTCGGTTCATGTATTATGAAGTGGTTTTTAATGAAACCGGGGAGGGTCCTGAGGAGTTTGTGGAATATGAGTTGTTCCCGGGTTTTTGCGTCTGTGCCCGGGTACGCAGCGGTGACGAGCCGCCTAGCCTGGATGAAGGTGTCATCGAGGCTTCCGTCGTATGTGAGGGCGTCTAGTTGCGATCACGATCTACCTACACCAGGTCAGCCAGCCTGACAAACTCGCGCAGGTGGGTGTGACGTCACGTGAGGTCCAGAAAGGTGAGGTGAGATGCGGTGTGGACGTCAGGACCCAGGACAATGGGAAATTATATTTCAGTCTTTCCTTGTACAGTGTACATATGTTGTCATGTTAAGAAGCCTTGTAGGGCAGTGGAAGCAATCAATTTATTATAACTTTGATGAATCAAACATGCACAATATTATACTTGATTTGATTAGAAAAGTAGAGTCAGTTGGTTACTCAGTTATAGCCATAGTACACGATTTAGGACCATGTAATCTTCGTGTGTGGAAGGCACTGGGCATAGATCCCGTGAAAACTAGGAGTGTGTCTTTCAAAAATCCATGTGCTAATGGGGAAGTTTTTGTCTTTGCCGATGTCCCACATATGGTGAAGCTAATCAGAAATAATCTTTTGGATTCTGGATGTTTGCTGGAGAATGGTGACATTGTGTCTGATGACTGTATTGGTGAGATGTTAGCAAAGACAAAAACAGAATATGGTTTAGCCTATAAAGTAACTGACATTCATCTTAATGTGACTGGTCAACAGCGGCAGCGAGTTAAGTATGCAACACAGCTGCTGTCAAAGAGCTGTGCAAGTGCACTTCAGTATTTAGGAGAGAGAGGATTATTGCAGAGTAATCACTGGGATGCAACAGCAAAATTCATTTGCCTTGTTGATCAGTGGTAACAAAAACTCTCTATGGTTTCCAGAAGGGTGTGATTTTATCTAGCCTGTCTCTCTTAGGATTGTATGAAATGCTGAAACAAAACTATGGATTTGAATATATAATGACTAGGAGGCTAAATCAAGACTGCATAGAGCAGTTTTTCGGCTGTATCAGGCAAATGAGTGGACCCCATGATCACCCTCATGCTCTTAGTTTTAAGTACCGACTGAGAAAATTCATACTGGGGAGAGAGTATGTTGTAGTCAGTGAGAAGGGTAATGTAAGCAATAATGTAGAAAACAGTGATTGTGAAACAAGCGGTAAATCTTCCTCTCATGATCGTGAACTTGGTCTGGAAATTTGCTTAACAAGCCTTCTCTTTAAGGAAATGGATTTGGATGTGGAGGAAGTGGATGATGTGCTGTCTAGGGAGTTGCAGGAACCTGATGAAAAGGAGAATATAAGTGTATCAGTTTCACCTAGCACAGTCATTGAAGAACAGTCCCTACACTATGTTGGTGGGTATATTGTAAAAAAGTTTGCACATAAACATCCAGACCTAGGATATGTGGCAAGGAACTGTGATTCCTCTAGTAAGTCATGGACTGAAATGATCAGTAGAGGTCATTTATATATGCCCTCTGATAGCTTTTACTCAAAGTTTTTAGTAATGAGGGAAGTGTTTAAAGGCGTGCACGGTGAGGGCTTGAGAGAAGGACTATGGTGTGTACAGACTCTTACATCAGAGATTAAAAGTGCTGGAGTAGATTTGCCACATGAGATAATTTCTTTTTATGCAAGAATATCCATCTTCTTTAGGATGAGACATCTTAACAAAATACTCAGAATGAACAAACAGAAATATGCTGTATATAAAGGAATGCCAAGGAAAACTATGAAACTTGTTACCTGAACTGTTAGTAATCGTCACTGGAGAAAACTGAACTTTCCTTATGTTAAAGTTAAGACAGTGTATTCCCTCAGTATTAATGTTTAAATTTTACTGGATGTATTTGCCTAGTTTCAATGTACCAGTTAAAGTTATATTTACAATATATTCTACTTTAAACAACCTTTCATTGTGTTTAACCTTAAAGAGAATTCCTGTGTTATATATCACTGTTTTTGTCATCATTTATACTAGTATTGTCCATAACAACTATCGGTATAATAATGGTACACTGCAGTTGGATAAATGTATCCTACTGTAAGTGAATTAAATATCAGTGATGACTTAATTGCCTTTCACGAGAAATTTAAGTGAAAATAATAACTGAATGTGGGGAACATAATACAAAATGAGCGAGGACGTAGAATGAAGGAGTGGAATGAGGGTGAGAGAGCGGTTGGTGGTGAGGTAGACCGCGCGTGACGTCACTGCGCGGGTTGGGTTCATTTTGGGAGGCAGGCTGGCTGACCTGGTGTAGGTAGATCGTGGTTGCGATAAGGCTACAACTGTGTCCAGAGATGGCGTCGCTGCCTGTTTCACAATTTGTTTGAATTGATCCCATTTTAGTCTCGGGACGATTTTCGGAGTGACAGTGGCGATTAATTTACCCAGGTTAGGTAATGTGACTGCAATCTTTTCTTTGTCTGAGTCGAACCCTATGTCTAAGAGGAGTTTAACCATATCCAAGTACTCATCAATGTTACATTGGTCCGGGTTGAATTTCGGCAATTGAATGTGATGTTTGGCTGCCATTGTACAAGTTTCCTTTTATCGTTCCTCCGTGCTTTTACTCGGATCCAGAACCACCGCTTGCCACCAGTGTTATGCTGGTGTTTTTAAGGCGACTTCTCGTCCTAAAAACACTAGCGACTGAAGCGGGGTCCTCTTTCTAGACCGGAAGTAAAGCACCAACAAAGGAACAGGACATAAAAACCAGGCAGTACACCTTAACACATCTATAACCTTAATTCTAACCGTTACAATACAACACAGAGTGATATTTGAGATACAGGGGAACAGAGACACAGAGTTAACATTCAGCACCACAAAATATAGTTACACTCAGTGCACACTACAATGCTCATACAGGGATATCTTGAATTATATATGGTATTGTCTATGTGTCACTTTTAGGCAGGATATACACTGAACTGATCACAAAGGGGATAAACAAGATTGGGAGTCTGTAGGGGAAATATTACTATAAATAAGACAGGGTGCGGATAGCGACACTTGACACAGTCACCTGGTCACGGCGACACTCACACTCAGGCGACTTTGATGAATGGTCGTGGAGAAGGAAGACGTGTTTCTGAGCTCTCCTCTAGCTGCAGGGTTGCCTCACCGGCGTTAGCTTTTTCCTTTTACTCGCCACTAGGGCGTTTTTCAATAAAGTTAGGTTAGCTAGACCTCATTTTCCTCCCTGGCCTTAGTAGATATAGTAGGTGTCTATATCTAATTACTGAGATTGCCTTTGCTTACTCACCTCTGGAGTGTACCCCCCACTGATCGCTCTGGGGTGAGTGACACACAGGCGCGTCCTCCCGAGAGTGGTTTGAGAGGGTAATCTCAGACTAGGTGTGTTTTCCCCGGGCAATTTCTCCCTTGGTTGTTTTTCTCTTTCTTCCCACTTCCCCCTCACGGGGGAAGTGGTAACTATGGCGGACGCCACTACTGCCTCCCCCTTCAGGGGGGGAGGTAGTCCTGACCGACCCCCGACTGCTGCACGGACGGACTGCCCCCAGACTGAACGGCCCCAGACACGTACCCGTCTTGACATTAACATACACAACGCCGAGTTTGTCATGATTCATGCGGTTAGTTCCACTCCCCTGTCCAGCCTCAATCCCTTCATCATCAAGAAGGTGATTGATGGGTGTGCAGGAGAGGTGGAACAAGTGAAAAAACTTGCGAGTGGAGACCTTCTCGTAAAAACCAAGAATTCAGCTCAGGTCAAGGATTTGCTTAAACTGAGGAAGTTCCACTGTCACGATGTCCAAAACCCGATCCCGCACGCCATGAATTCCTGCAAGGGTGTTATCACCTGCAGGGATCTTGTGCTTATGGAGGAGGAAGAAATCGTACAGGAACTTGCTTAGCAAGATGTAATAGAGGCCAGATTCATCACAAGATTTTCGGAAGGCATAAGGACGAAGACCGCAACAGTTGTTTTGACTTTTGGAAAGGTATCTCTCCCAACCAATGTGAAAGTTGGATATGAAATAGTAAATGTCAGACCATACATCCCGAACCCCCTTCGTTGTGCAAAGTGTCAACTCTATGGACACCACGAAAAGGCTTGTCGGGCTTCCAACATTGTGTGTGGCAAGTGCGCGACTGTAGGTCACTCTGCTGACAACTGTACATCCGAGACTGAGTGCTGCTTTCACTGCAAGGATGCTCACTCCACTTCCTCGAGGGCTTGTCCCAAGTGGAAGGAGGAGAAAGAGGTCTGCACAGTGAAGGCAACTGAGGGCATTTCCTTTTACGATGCAAGGAAGAAGGTGAAGGAGTTGCATGCAACTCCCAAGCCTAATATCTCCTATGCATCGGCGGTTGTGTCCCGTCCCGTGATGTGCACCGTTGAGACACAGACTGACCTTACATTCGCTCCTCATGCCCCACGCCCTACCTCTCAGTCTAAGCCTCCTGTACGTTCCAACTCTCTGACAGACATCCCTGTTGCCACTTCATACTCTCAGGCTGGCTGCCGCTGCTCCTTCGCAGTCAGTGCGGCCAAAACAGAAGCCTGACAAGTCAGATAAAATTAACTTGACCACCCTCACCAAACAGTCACGTCCTCATGTCCTTCCTGCTCCTAGTCCAGCGAGCGAGAGAAAGAATAGCTCTTCCTCGGTGGATTCTGGGAGCCTTGTTATTGACGAGAATATGGAGATCTCCACGAGCAAGCACCGGGAAAGGTCCTCCTGTAGCCACTCGCCCGGTGGCGGGCGGCATAAAAAACTAAGAGCACTGGCCACCCTCGTAAATCTTAAACCGTCGCTTTCACTGTATTACAGTGGAATTGTAGAGGTGTCGGGAATAAGTTACCAAATATAGCAATCTTGCTGTCAATACACAGGCCAGACGTTATTTGTTTACAGGAGACGCGCCTGGAGGATCACCCTGATCCTCCACAGTTAAAACACTACCACTCGTATAGAAGATATGAAGGTCACGGAGTCGCCATATACACCCACAAATCACACCCACAAACGGAAGTGATTCTAAATTCTACTCTGGAAGCGGTCGCGTGCAGAGTAAAATTTAATAACACGTATCTGTCTATTTGCTCTCTGTACTGTACTCCACATGGCCCCATTGATAGTGATGCTTTAAATTCACTAGTTGAACATCTACCTGGGAATAAGTTAGTGTTGGGCGACTTTAACGCCCATCACTATCAATGGGGTAGCTTGAGGATTGATGGTCGTGGGGAGCAAGTAGCCGACCTAATACTACAGTCCAACCTCTGTCTTCTGAACGATGGTAGAGCGACTCGTGTAGATGATCGTACTGGTAACTTTTCGGCCATTGACTTATCTTTGGCCTCCCCTGGTATACATCAAGATTTCTCATGGGACCCTTACGACGACTCCTTGGGAAGTGATCATTTACCCATCTGTCTTTCTTATACACGCGACATCATTTCGGACACTCCACCTCCAAAATTTAACTATAAGAAAGCAGATTGGGGATCCTTCTCAAGGATCGCCAATTTAGATATATCTGGGGAGACCATAGATGTTAAGGTCGAAAATATACCTACTTCCATATTACACGCAGCTGAGGCTGCTATTCCCAAGACTTCTACAGTTCAGGCGAAGCATAGAGCACATTGGTGGACGCCGGATTGCCGACAAGCATTAAGAAAACGCAATAGGAGATACAGGATTTTTGATAGTCAGCCCACTGAGAAAAATTTTATTGCATACAAACAGGCACGGGCTGAGGCAAGGAGAATAATAAGAAGGGCCAAACGTGACTCCTGGCGGTCCTTTGTGTCCACGGTGACTCGTACAACACCATTACGTAAAGTCTGGTCCACTATAAGAATATTAAATAATAAAGGCCCATACATACGTATCACCACCCTGCGGGTTAATAATAACATCTATGACGAGCCCGTGGACGTTGCTAACATCCTCGCCAGGAGTTTTTCTCATGTAAGTAGCTCAGCCAATTATGATCCGCGTTTTCAACATCATAAACGCACGGCTGAGCTACAGATTATTGAGTTTGCCACAGAAGATGTAGGCTTCCCGTACAACCAAGAGTTTACGCTAGATGAACTGCTCCTTGCCCTAAAATCCTGTAAAGACACCAGCCCTGAACCAGACACCATCACGTATGGTATGATCCAGCATCTTAATCAGGACAACCTGATTAAGATGTTAGCATTGTACAATGAGATTTGGGCGTCTCGAACGTTCCCAAACTCATGGCACTTTGCGCTCGTCATACTGATACCCAAAGAGGCTGGTCGTCTTATGAATCCCACTTCATTTCGTCCTATTGTGTTGACTTCTTGTCTATGTAAGGTCATGGAAAAAATGGTAAACAATAGGCTTCGTTTTGTTTTAGAGTCGAAGAATTTGTTAAATGATCAACAATGTGGCTTCCGTAAATACAGAAGTTCACTAGATCATTTAATGAATTTGGAGCATTGTATTGCAGAGGCATTTGCCAATAAAGAATTCATGATAGGGGTGTTCTTGGACATCCATAAAGCCTATGACATGACATGGCGACATGGTATACTAATGAAGCTCTATGCTTATGGTTTAAGAGGAAATTTGCCAATTTTTATTTCAAATTTCTTAAGGGACAGGACTTTCTGTCAAATTGCCCCGTAACGTAACATCGGATATATTTATCCAGGAAAACGGGGTGCCACAGGGAAGTGTGCTTCAATCAATCAATCAATCATTTCCTGTGGCACCCTCGGGGATGCATAGGGCCTCGATGAACTCACACCACCACATCCTATCTTGTGCTAACTCCTCAAGATCTACCCCAACACTCATCTCCAGCTTCCCGTCTCATTGTCCTCACCCACGTCTCTTTAGGCCTTCCCCTACCTCTCCTACCAAGTGCCACCTACCCTGGTGTACCTCGTACTATTCCCTGTCTCCTATACACATGTCCTAGCCACTTCCATCGTGAGAACCTAACATATTCATCGATTGGCTGCACTCCCGTTATTTCTCTAATTCTACTATTTGGTATCCTTTCCCACCACTTAACTCCTAATATTCTTCTAAGTGTTTTGTTTTCAAACACCAAGAATTTATTTTCCATAGTCACTGTGCTGTACCAAGACTCGTGTCCATAAATTAAGATACTCCTAACCATTACCTTATAAAGTTTGATTTTTGTATGCACAGAAAAATTGTTATTATTCCAAATATTTTTAAGCATTCCCATTGCCTGATTAGCCTTCTTTAACCTTTCCTCGAATTCAAAGTTCAAAGAACCATCCTTGGCTAAATAAGTACCTAAATATTTAAACCTATCAACTTGCTTTACAACCATACCTCCAATTACACATTCCTGCGCATTTTCCATATTCATATTGATTATTTCAGTTTTTCCACAATTAATAACCAAACCCACCTTGCGACCTTCACTCACCTACTTTATTTAGTATTATGATCAATGATATTCTGTCATCAGCTCCCATCTCCAGGAATCTTAAATACTCGCTCTATGCTGACGATTGTGCAATATGGCACTCCTCCCGTAATGCACAATTTTCGGCTGGCGGATTCAAGCAGCCCTTGACTCCGTCCACCTATGTGCCTCGCAGTGGGGATTTAAGTTTTCCGTCCGTAAGTGTGCCGCTGTAGTCTTCACTAATCGTAACGTACCTAATTTGTGCTTAACTTTGGATAATCAGGCGGTACCTTTTCAAATTTCTGTAAAATTTCTAGGAATACATTTTGATCGAAGAATGAATTTTAAACTTCACGTTAATACTTTGCTTGCTCGTTGTGATAAACCGTTAAATGTCCTCAAGTACCTAGCGGGAACTACCTGGGGTGCCGACAGAAAATCTTTATTAATGGTGTATAAGTCCCTTATTCAATCGAAGCTAGACTATGGCGCACAGGTGTATGGCTCGGCATCTGATGCCACACTGAAAGGATTGGATGTGCTACAGAATAAATGCTTGCGAATGTGTCTTGGAGCCGTCCGGTGTACACGTGTGGGTCGTATGGAAGTGGAGGCGAATGTGCCTCCCCTCCGTATTCGCCGTGACCACCTGGCCTTGTCCTACGGCGTAAGGACATTAAGGAAAAGTAATATCGGCAATGTGGCCTGTACCCCCCTGCGTCAATACCACCACCTTCTGCGGGGGGTGCGTCGGCCACTTGCCGCTCGCCTCCACTTACTGACTCAGGAGCTTGGTGTGGACCCCAGTGACTGTGACAAGTTGGTGTTTAAAAATATAGCGCCTTGGGAGCCACCCGGCTTTACAGTGGATGTCTCATGGCTCCCAGCACCAAAGGCCAAGGCGCCGGAGGTGGAGGTCACCTTACCCTCGT